>NC_133753.1:114590942-114895487 GCF_036562045.2 Rhinolophus sinicus
AAAATGAAGTTTTAAGAGAGTATAATATGAAAAGAATGATATTGTTAATTTATAATTATGTGTTGGAATCAAAAATATGATTACCATTAAGAAGAAAAGCAATTTAAAATCTGTTCACCATTAACAGAACTAAATTTACTCCCAATATGTTTTTTTTACAATTGCATAATTTGTATAATTAAATATAACTTGTATAATTTTGTATGAATACACAAAACTGAAAAAAAATGTTATTTCTTATTTCTTACTTTCTCACTCCTTATTTTCAAGTTCACAATTGGGGGCAGCTCAACCCAAGGCAAGTAAAACAAAATAAAATAACATAGTAATGAGAACAAAAACAACAACAGCAGTGAACAGTGAATGGTAATGAACTTGAGATTCTATTTACAACACAAATTCAAGTGGTTAGGCAGAAAAGTAAAAGAAAAACACAAATAACATAAGTATCACAGAAGATTCTTATAGTCCATACCACAGCATTTACTAAATGCATGAGTTCAAGGGTCATTATCATGGTAAGACCAGGATCCTGGAATCTATCAAGACAATGCTATTGAGCACTGACAGGGACATTACTGTCATAGGAGTCACCCATATTAGAAAAATCCCTGCTAGAGACACTGCACAACTAGGATTGCAATGCTGCAAGTAACAAAATCCCCTACTCAGAAGCTTAAGCATGTCAGGGTTGAGAGGCTTCATGCAACACGACATGGGAGAGAGTAAGTAGTCCAGGAGTGGGTCGGTGGCCCAATGGTGCAATCTCCTAGGCTTCTAACTTTGTACTCTTTCATTCTCAGCTTGTGACTTTCGTCCTCCTAGATGGAACATGGCTGCTATACTTACAGGCATTGAGTCCTTGTTCCAGGCAGGAAGAAAGAGAAAGGGTGAGAGGAAAAGTTGTATCATGCAGCAATGAATTGATTTCCTTTTTCTTTGATAAGGAACATCCACCCCAAGGCTCATGCAGGTACTTATTGGTCAAGACTGTGACTCATGGCCACCCCTAGCTGTCAGGGGTCTGGGGAAGGTATTTATGTCAATCCTTGAGCATGCTCAGTAGAGGAAGGCAAAGGAAGAGGGAGTCATGAATAGCTTTTGATTAATTCATAGGGTGTACCACGATGGCACTGCTAGAGCACCGCTACTAGGAAAGATTTTACTGCAGATACTCCTGTTTCCTGAAAACATCTGCCAGTAGCACCCCTGTATGGGAACCTTTTGTTAAGAATACATTTGTTGAAGACACCTTGGGAAATGACAGTTCTTCTGGAGAGATCTCTGCTAGAGGCCTGTGCTTTTGCTTAGATATCTCTGCTACTGTCATATCAGCAAGTGTTAGGACAATTGAATTATACACATACACACACACACACACACACACACACACACACACACACACACAGTTAGAGCCCCCAAAGACAAATGTTAATTCTCAGAGTCACTGCAACCTGAACGCTTTCAATGGATAAAGTGATTCTCCACATATTGGAGTCAGGATTTTGCATAATTAATTATGGGGAGCAATATTGTTTCTTTTCTTTCCTTCCCAAATTTTCAAATTGTTCCACTAAAGGTTTTCCAAGCATAAGAAAGGGCCCCACTGCTAAGCCATCTACCCATGAATGACCCCTCCTTCAAATACATAAGGACCCTGTCAAAGCTTTTGAAATTACTGTTAAGCATTCGATTAAATCTTAGCCAACCGCCCTCTAAATCCTCCATTCCTGTCTAGGAGAGGTGCATTTTTATTCCCCAAATTAGATCAGCTACCCCCAGTTATTTATGCATACATATACCGGGGGTGCCAAAAAATGTATACAAGTGAACACTTTGGTCAATGTTACTTAAACAGCAGTTCACCATAATCAGAAGTGTCTGGACGCTGATGGTAACCACTTTGAGCACCTCTTGTAACTGCAGAAGTCAAATGTGACTTGTATTTATCTTTTGTTATTGGTATATATTGAGCATTACTATTTTAATACTGTTTTCCTTTCTTAAAATGTGTATACATTTTTTTTGGCACCCTCTGTACATATGTACACATATATACATACATGTATACGAGGTATGACAATTAATTTTGCGAACTCATCCTAAGAAAAGTGCTACATACCTCATTGCTGAATATCACTATGGTCACCTTCAAAGTACTCCCCTTGGGAAGCTATGCACCGATGCCAGCACCTAGTCCACTCTTGAAAGCAATTTTGGAATTCTTTTTCTGGAATGGCCATCAGAGCTGTCATTATATTACCTTGATGTCCTGAATGTCATTAAAATGTCTTCCTTTCAATATTTCCTTGATCTTTGGGTAAAGAAAGAAGTCATTGGGGGCCAGATCAGGTGAGTAGGGAGAGTGTTCCAATACAGTTATTTGTTTACTAGATAAAAACTCCCTCACAGACAGCGCTGTGTGAACTGGTGTATTGTCGTAATGGAAGAGCCATGAATTAATTGTTGGAGGAAAGTTCAGGTCGTCTATCATTTTCATGCAGCCTTTTCAGCACTTCCAAATAGTAACCTTGGTTAACTATTTGCCCAGTTGGTACAAATTTATAATGAATAACCCCTCTAATATCTAATGTTAATTGCCAGATCTCATGTGTGTGTGTGCGTGTGTGTAGTCTATCCTGCTGAGTTAGGCTGGATTATATATGAGCTAACAGGACTGTTTGGCTTATCTCATTCAAGTCTTGCAGTGATATTTGTCAACTTCTGACTGCCCACCGTCTTCCTATTTGAGAGAATGTCATAATGTGTGAGTTTTAATTGAATCCAGAACTCTGCCCCAGCAAAAGGGAGCTAGAATTCTGGGGTAATATTTAAAATACTAACCACCTGATAGAGCACAATGCAGGAAACCCTGGCTGTATGCTGCACCACAGTGTTTACAGGTAAGAGTCCAGTCTTGGGGGAGGGGCTCCCCATTTCTCCCACATGAGGCAACTGGAAAGTGAGTACATGACTGGTCAACCATCTGGATCTTCCTGCCTTTCTGTTTTGAGTGAATGATAAAAACAATGTAGTGGGCTGCTTTGAATTCATCCAAGCAGTAGCATCAGTGTCCAGTGGGGACAGTGTCCAGTTTTAAACAGTGATCTTGCAGCCATTCTACCAGGTCCAAAGTCTGTCTGTCCTGGCCAAACTATTCTTGTTGAAAAAATCATTTCAGTGCCTCCTGCCTCTTCATTCTCCACAGCTGCCTTAGTTCCTGCCATTTTCCAAGCCTACTTCTCCCTTCCCATCTACTCTGTAAACTCCTGACACTTTCTCAATAAATCCCTTTGCTTTTAAGATAACCAGATCTTTTAAGTTTGTGAATTTGTGACCAAGAATTCTGACTGATAATTATTTAACTGAAGATAGGCCTAAACTGCCTGCTTTATGCCTCCTTTCTGTGGGGCCCAGACCTGGCATTGTAAGTCTTTGGGGAGTAGGAGGAAGACCCAAGAGAAGGAGACAGAAGAAGGCCGTCTTTTTGTGCCAGTCACAGGGATGGATTTCCAAAAAAGAAAGTTATTCCTCTCTGCCTCTCTCCCCTCCCCTCTTTCAAGAACTATGAGCAAGAAACTTCTGTGTTTTTCCCACTGAAAGCCACACATTTTTTTTTTTTTAGGGGATTCTATTTTATTTTATAATTATTTTTTGATTAAAGTTTATCAGGGTGACAATGGTCACTAATGTTACATAGGTTTCAAGTGTACAATTCTGTATTATATCATCTATATATCACACTGTGTATTCACTACCCGGAGTCAGTTCTCCTTCTATCACCATATATTTGATCCCGTTTACCCTCATCTACCATCCTCTTCCCCCCGCCCCCTTACCCTTTGGGAACCACTAAACTATTGTCTGTGTCTATGAGTTTTTGTTTCTTTATTTGTTTCTCTTGTTCATTTGTTGCTTTCAGTTTTATAGTCCACATATCAGTGAAATCATATGGTTCTTGACTTTTTCTGTCTCACTTATTTCGCTTAGCATAATAAGCTTAAGATCCATCTATGTTGTCGCAAATGGCACTATTTCATCTTTTCTTATTTTGGGGTGATGTAATAGGGAGATTCTATTTGATGTCTCCATAGACATTAGAATATGTCATTAATAGCAAATAATTTTTCTTTCGAAGATTGATTAGTTAGAAAACAATTACCCAACAGTTGGTAACAGTATCTTATTTACTATGGCACCCAAGTAGATATTCTATGTAAAAATTATTTTATTCTATATGTTCCCCTTGTAACAGAAAAGATACAAACACTCCATAAAAATAAAGTTAATTTGAAATAAGAAAAAATAGGTTAAGGAAAAATGCACACAGGCACGAAATCGGGACACAAATTATGTGCCAAGAAATCTTATATTTACTAGAAGTGAGCCATAAGTTTTACAAGTTGCTCTTAGAGAACAAAGCATAGTGATATATATATATATATATATATATATCAAAATCAATTTGAAGACTTAGGTAACAGGTGTTTCCTTAAATAGACTGGGCAATTTGTTTTCTTTTCCCTTACAACTAGATATCTAATAATTACCAGCACTCCACATTGTCTGAGCATTTTCCAGCCCTGTAATCTTTAGCTGTCTAAACTGTTTGATGATTTAATGTTAGTCCCTGGAAACAGCTTTAAAAATTATGAATTAAAATTTGGTGTTCCAGTGTTCTTTCATGTGACACAGACATTCAGTTCTGTTTTATTAGATTTCTTTGGGGTTTGGAGAATCTAATAGATTAACAGTGTTTCTTCTCCTCAGAACCCCATAACTTAAAGATGACAGTTGTCAAGTTTTAGACATTTGTTGCATTGTATTTAAGGAGCTATCAGTTCAAAGTTATAGTAACGTCTGGAAAAGTTACTTGACTAAAAAGAAGCACAATTGTTTTTTGTGAAGGTTGTAATTTAATCTAAATTCCACCTGACTTACCACGGAAATAGGGTGTTGTAACTATTTCCACTAGAAGGGCACACGTTCATGCTCATTAGGACCAACGTAAACAGCGTGGGCTTTGGTTAACGAGCAGCCTTGTGACCAATTTCCTATGTGGCACAGGACAACTCACTCCATTCTCTTCCTTGGTTTCTTTATCTGTAAATGGGGATAATAATATATACTTCATAGAGTTTTGAGGACTGACTTAAATAATGTATTTTTAAAAATTATCCTTTACAGTTTCTGTCACATACTAGGTGCTCTTTAGATGTTTCTTTTTTCTGTTACCCGATGGAACAAACGAACTCCTCAATAATTTTACTTATACCTCAAACTGTGGTTCTGTTGGGAAGAGGCTTTAATTTTTTTAAAAATATTATTGCAAAACACAACCCCAGACCTCTCTTATGGGTGTCATCAAATTTGTACAGAAAATCTTCAGGTTTGATGGTATTATTACTCTCTTCCATTAGAAATATAAAGTGGTTACCACAATGGAGTAAAACATTTCTGTGAGTAGTGAAGAAAAGATGCAGTGTAGCAATAAAACAATATTCTATTCTTTGTGCACTTTATTATGTTGCTCAACATAGGGTGGAATCATTGGCTTATGTTTCTCTGTCTCTGTCTCTCTTTTGGTTCTGGTGTGTATCTGTGTGTATTTTAAATATCTGAAGAATTTAGACATTTTAGAGAACTCTAGCAGCATTTTGAAGAGGAAAATGAATATCAAGAGTGACTGAGTGACATTACTTCATTTAGAACTTCTTATTTCCTTCTGCATTGATCTCTGGGTATTGATCTGCTGTAGCTCTCAACCTTGGTTGCAAGGTAGAGTCGTACCTTTTGAAGAATCCTCATGCCTGAGCACTACCCCCAGGGATTCTGAGGTAAATGGTATGGGACCTGGACATTTTGAAATCTACAAGTTCTTCAGGAGTTTCTAGTGTGCAGCCAGGGTTGGAATCCACTGCCATGTGTATTTGTAACTGATGAGTCTCTTTTATGTCACTTGCTCCGCAGATAATTGAAGGAAACCTGTCTCTTTCACCTGCCCTCCCTCCACACTCACTCCCCTCCCCATGGACTGGGTTAGCTATAAGTCCTAGGACCCTGCACTTCCCCTTTCATAGCGCATATTACATTTACTGTGATTGTTTTTTACCCTCACTAGATTGTAAGCTCCACAAAGGCAGGGACACACAAAGGCTCTTCCTGACATGTAGGAGAAACCCAATGACTACTTATTGATGTTTATTATTGAATAATTCTGTAAATGCTTTTTTCTCCGAGAGGTCAAAGTACTTCCGCATGTCTTCAAATATTTTAGCGTGAGGACATTCAAAGACTGGATGCCAAGGAGATTGACGATGAGGTGAAGATGGGGACGGGATAGGGAGAAGGAAGAGGAGCAGTTACAGCAGCAGCAATTGGAGAAGGGGATGAGGACAACTAATACTGACATGTCTAGCTTAGAAAAATAGAGACGTGTGCATGAATTATTTACTAATTGATTTGCTGTGCTGGAAACCATGTTTTATACTCTGCAGAATGAATCCCACAGAGAGTCTCAAGATTTTTTGAGTTGGTATCTGTGCAGTGAATCAGGATCGAATGAAGTTGGTGAATTTTTCATTACCTACCTAGGTGCCTCTCAATACGTTGATTTAGATCCTTAATTAAATCTGTCCCATGTTGCAAAGGAGTCACGAGGGACAACATCAGTTTGGTTTATTAGGGAGACTGGTGATCTGTTTGCCAGTCAACTATTGACTCTGCTTCATCAAGGGATTGAACTTTCAATGTCTCAGTTTACCCGTTTGTGAAAGAATAATATCTGCAGTTAAGCCATGCAAATCCAACTCACTGTTGGCAGAATACCCATAGAACTTCTGACAGATTCATCAAAAAAATGAATAACATTTTACTGATTTGATTGCAATTTAGCAGTTACACATTTAACACTTCAATTATATTAATCAAAATGAAAGTTTTCATATGACAGTTTCAAGCCAACAGTCTCAGTATTTGAACCTATTTCACCCTCTTCATTAGAGTGTAGAGTTTGATAACTGCATAATTGTAAAACAACACTACAGAACTCTGTGTCAGAGTTTTTTTTTTTTTTTTTTTGCTTTTATTCAGGCCCTCTGAGAAAATGAAAGAGTATTTCTATTTTTTCCGTGGAGGAAAATAATTCTCTTCCTCACTTTTGTCTCCCTCGCCTGTGGTACCCTGCTTGTGTTATTTCTATGCATGTCGATCGAGCTGACTTGACTTAGAAGCTTCTCTAGGGCAGAATGTAGCAGTGTTTCACATTATATCTATTCGCTTGAGTCAGAGTTGGAAGTCCTTTTGGACTCCTCCTTGTTCCTCAGGTCCTCTCTCCAATCAGCCAGAAAGTCCTCCTCATTTTTTATTATTATTTTTTTTAATTTGGCCACCTCCTCTCTCCCTTTTCCTTCTTATGATAACCATTCTAGTTAAGTACTTCATCATTTGTCTCCAAGGAAATGTCAGCAGCCTCCTAACTGGTTTCCCTGCTTCTGTTCTTGTCCCTTCAAGTTCATCTTCCACAGACACCTCAGCACTGAACTATAATGCAAATTATAAAATACAAGTATGGATTGCAATTACTCGAAAGCTCCATATTTGTTTTACTTAGTGGGTTTCTGCATTAGCTTTTGTGTGGACAAAGGTTGCTGAGATCAAGGCACTTTATAATCCCAGCTTCTGAGGCTGGCATACCAAATGGACCTCCAGTCTCTTGGCCAAACAAATGGGCCTCCCAGTTATACAAACTGCCTGTCATTCCACACACAGCCCCCAAGAGAGGCAGTTTACACATTGTCATTCCCACTGCCTGGAAGTCCCTTACCTCATTTCTTTGCCTAATTCCTACTCCCCTTCATCGCCTCACTCAGGTATAATGTCTTCCAGAAAGCTTGCTGTTTACCACTCCCAGAACCCTAGGCCAGGTAAGGTGAGGTCAGGTGAAGTTGGCTAGGTAAGGCCATGCAACTCTCATCACACAAGTACATTGGATACAGGTGAAGTCAGGCCAGGTAAGGCCATGCAACTCTCATCACACCGTACATTGGCTACCCTTGACACATTGTAGTGAAGGCACCTGGTGATAGATCTGTCTTCACTGTTAGGTTATACCTGTTTTAAGGACCTCGAACCCAGTTTTATTACTGTCTATATCCCCAGTGCTCAGTACATGGAATTATTAAATAATGTTGAAATGAATCAGGTTTGCTATTCTCAGAGTCGAGTATAGTATGTGAGTTAGTGTTCAGTAACTATTGCATAATATAGCAAAGAGCTCTTGTAAGGAAGCAACATCTCATCAGTAATGTTGAATCAGAATGTGATATCCTTGTTAGGGACAGTATGGGGGTGGATTGGAAAAGTTTAAGGTAGATTAATCTCTGGTCTTCCCTACTGTAAGATTCTATGGGTCTTAGAGTATTCCAAATCAGATGATATTATAATCAACTAATTCGTCTATATCTTCACATTAAGAACAATATTAAGAAGCATATAACAAAGAAAACACTTGCAAAAGTGAATAAAGTGGACCCTTTTTCCCTTTTCCTCTTTGGCCCATCTTCCATCATAGCCTTCCACTGCTTTTCAACCCATGGACCTTCCTACGAGGTGAATGTTTACATTTAATATATATACATATTACAGTAGAAGACACATTACCATTAATCCCCCTCACCTCAAACACACTTATTCCATCGTTCTTGCCACTTTCTGAAGCAGTTCTGGAAGTCCTCTTTCATGAGTGTCTTTAGTTGCGCTGCCTCGATGTCTTGAATTGATTCAAAATGTTCTCCTTTCATGGTCATTTTGACTTTGGGGAAGAGCCAGAAGTCACATGGTGCCAGATCTGGTGAATAAGGTGGGTGAGGATGCACTGTAATGTTTTTATTTGACAGAAATTGCTGTCACACACCAGAAGTGATGTGTGACACGGAGTGTTATCATGATGGAGGATGAAGTAAAGATACTCACAAAAGAGGACTCACAGAACTGCTTCAGAAAGTGACAAGAATGATGGGATAAGTGTGTTCGAAGCAAAGGAGAGTATTTTGAGGGGGATTAATGGCAATGTGTCTTACTGTAATATTTTTTTTTATTTAAACATTCACCATATTGTTTGATCACACCTCATATGTCAGTCCCTGAAATGCTGGTATTTCACGTCTGTTCAGTGTACCTGCTCCTTCAGTATATTTTCAGCTATTCTTCTGCCTTCGGCCAACATGCTGACAATTTCTTAACCTAATCCCAACTCCAAATATCAAACAAAACACAAAAAGGATATTTAACTATTTCAAATTTTTACTTGTATATCCCACAAGCTCCTCAAACAATATAACATACACTGAAATTTTATCTCTCTCCCAGACCTTTCCCTTCTTATTTTGGTCTCTATTTTTGTGAGTGGCAGCAGAATTCATGTAACTTATTTTCTTTCTCTCAGTGCTACACCAAATTTATTTCAAAGCCCACTGATACTACCTCCTTAACATTTTAATTTCCTTACAGCCTGCTTATGCCAGGGATTGTAAACTGGTGATCCTCTGGCTAGATCCAGCTCATAGGCAAGTTTAGTTTACAAATTGGATATAAATGCATTCGGGTGGGCATGTGCTGTCCAGGTTGCCCCTGGCCCCATGGCTCCTTGTTGAATGACCCCTGCCCACTACCTGCAATTACGTCATCTACCTTGTATCATTAGGTTCCCCCAGCTTACACCCACACCATCTCTCCTATGTGACTGAACTGTCTGTTAAATTGATTTCTGGACACTAACAAAGGGATCAGATGCCCCTACTCTCTTCTACTTAAAACCTGTCAAAGGCTTCCCAATGCCTTAAACAGTGATCTCAACCCACTCTGCTTATCTGAATTATCTCAGGAATTTTTTAAAAAGTCTCACCCCAGACCCATTAAATTAGAATCTCTGAGGGTGAAGCCTAGGTACCTGTATTTTTTAAGTTCCTAAAGTGATTCTAATTTGCAGCCAGGACTAAACGACTGGCCCATAGAATAGACTCCCAGTTCCTTAACTGACCTAGTGGTTGGCCAGACTTATCCACACATGTGTTCCAGTGTTATCTTGGGATTTCCCTCACCCACCCTCACTTTCCTGTGGTTCCCAAGAGCCCTGAGTTGTTTCAGGCTTCTAGCGAGGTCACAGCTCATGCTTCCCTTCTCCCTACGTTACCTTTTCTTCTTGTCTCCTTGGCAAACATCAATACATGTCATAAAACCTAGCTCAAGCATCACCCCCTATGAAGCATTTCCAAAAATCCTACTCATACCCCAGAGACGTGACCTCTGCTACCTTTGTGCCCCATGATGATGCTGGCTGGTTACGCATTTATGACAATAGTTTATTGCAGGGCTTCTCTCACTTCAGTGTCACATAGATGCACTTTTGTTAAATGCAGATTGTGATTCAGTAGGTCTGGGGTGGCACCTGCCATCTACATGTTCAACAAGCTCCCAGGTGAGCCACACATTGAGTACTCAGGCTTTATTGCATTTACTTGTTTTTAGTACCCACCCCTCTTTGCTTTCCTGTGTACTTACTGAGGACATTGAGCACACTCTAGTCATCTTTTTATCATAACTCAATGCCTGGCACATGATAGCCACCCACCTGGTGTTTCATAAGTGAAAAAAATGCATGATGAATGATTGAGTGAGGAAGGAAGGAAGGAAGGAAGGAAGGAAGGAAGGAAGGAAGGAAGGAAGGAAAGAAAAAGGCAGACAGTTATGAATATCTCTCAATTGAGGCAAACAAGTATATATTCTCTCAAAGCAAATTTTTGTGGAACCCTTTTCAGCAGTATTGACAATAATGCCAGAAATGATCACCTCTCGGAAAGCAGCTTCTTTCTGTCCTTCAAAGGAAACCATAGCAAAATTTCTGAGAAAGAAATACCCTGAATTATATTAGTTGGTGCAGAAGTAATTGCGGTTTTTGAATTTTATTTTTTTTAACGTTTTAAACCTCAATTGCTTTTGCACTAACCTAATTGAAATCAAAGACATTAAAGCACAAGGCATTTTATGGCTCTAGAGGAAAAATACACATTGTAGAAAAGCATGAATGGTGATAAGGTATGTGATAATAACTCACAGCTAGACAGCTACATGGCTAGGATTTTTAAGGCCATGTCTTCATTTTTCCCGAAAGAGTTCCTCACCCACTGTATGTTTATGTAGTCAGATTGGAGGTAGTGAGGCAGGGCATCCAAGGGCACCCGTTTTGGTGTTCCTGCATGATTTTTGATTCAGTGAAATACTAGCTATGTGACTTTGAGCAGCTTACTTTACTTCTACAAGCTATGGTTTCTTTATGTGTACGACAGCATAGAGTAAGATCAATATTAAAGAATTTAATAAGGATCATATGAAATGCTGCATGCAGAGGACTTGGCACAATATTGGGTATATTAAAAAAAAGAAAACTTCCAATAAACATTAGCAATGGTCAGTCTAAGATTCAGAAGTAAAGACCACACTGATTCCTCACTCCACGGGGCACACTTCAGTTGAAGAAGTACAAGCATTGGACCAGTCAAATCCAAGCTAAAATACTAAGTTTTGCTATTCCCTGTGTAATTGTGAGCAAGTTATTTAAATTTTCTGAACATCAGTTTCTTCACCTGTAAATCGGGAGAAATAGTACCTACCTTGCTGAGTTGTTACAAAAAATAAATAAAAGCTAGCATTATTATCGGTTTGATTTATTTGTTGGACTTGAAGTTATCATTGCAAAAATTTGATGTCGTTTTCTTGCTATTTACAAAGAAACAGCCTGAAAAATAAATGCATTTTACAGTACAATGATATAGTATGCTATGACCTAGGAAGGCAGGAAGTCTGTGTTCAGTACATTGCGATGATTTGAAATGACTGGCCACTCTGCTGGTAGATGGACTAGTAACATATTCATGATCCACAGGACAGTGGAGATCTGAGGTGATCTAAACCAGGAGTCAACAACTATGGCCCTTAGGCCAAATCTGGCCCACCATGTATTTTTGTAAATAAAGTTTTATTGGAACACTCCATACACATTCATTTATGTATTACCCATGGCTACTTGTTAAAGGAAATTGCTAAGTAGTTGTAATGTAGACTGTCTAACATGCAAAGCCTGAAATGTTTACTGTTTTATAGAAGATTCTGCTGGCCCTTGATCTAAATTAGTAAAGTACATAGAAATATTTCTGTAAAACAGAAAAGTTGTGGGTTGTACATGTCAAGATTAAAATTCCCAGGACAATGATATTGCTTCAGGAGATCTTAGTGGTATAAGAACCATGGAACTCTACGTGGGGATTTGAAACAGCCTTAGAGACCCTGATTTGTAACCTGTATCCGAATTCTTTACAAACAGGCATGTACAATCAACATACAGAAACAAAAAACAAACAACCAACCAAAAAACTACTAACCTTTAATGCTGCAGGTTAGAGAGAAGGGAATTCAGAAAAGGTTTATCTAGTAGAGATGTTTCCATGAACCTCCAGTTATTTTCTATGATTGATCTGTCAATAAGGTATAAAACTTCCTCACCTCTCCTCGCCCCTGCCTCAGAGTACCAGATCTCCTTTTATGGTTAATTCATAAGAAACCAAAATCCGTCCATATTTAAAAAAACAGTGATTTCTTCCTTTGTAAACAGATGTTTATCATCACTAATGATCAGGGGGAAAAAATAAGTTTAAAATCAGAGACAATTGTTACCCATTCAATTGGCAAAATTAAAATATCTGACAATTCCAAGTATTGGGATGGTTTAGAACTGGGATGTCCCAACTTTTTTCAAAGTTTTCACCAAGGGCCATATGCGGTAAAATACACAAACAGCTGGGCCACTCACTCGAGGTGAAGTACGTATTGCCTCACCTGGTTTATTTAAGTAAACTAAATATATTTTTGGAATTTGCTGCGGGCCAATTAAAAATGGATTGCGGGCCGCAGTTGGCCCACGGGCCACAGTTTGGACACCCTTGGTTAACAACTGGTTCTCTTATGTATTATGAGTGGATATGAAAATTGTTGCAAACCCTTTGGAAAATAGATTTCTCTCAAAGTTGAATACTCATTAGCTATGACCTGGCATTTCCACACCTGGGAATATATTCTAGAGTAACACTTGCATATGTAGAACAGGCTAATATTTATGGCATCGATGTTCACAATAGGGGGTAAAAACAACGTGGAAACAACCTACCTACTGCCCATCAGGGGAAGAGTAGATGAACAAACTTTGGATATAAAGCAACTCAAAATAAATGCAATACAGTGTCATGCAAAAAATATAGGCATATCTTAGTAATAGATTAAGTGGAAAAAAATTCAAAAGATTACACACGCCATGACATTTTTTCATAAAGTAAAAAACAATAACATAAAAATATTAATTCTTTTAGAAATAAGGATGGAATGAAAATCATATAAAGGGAAAGTGTGGGGCTAGTGATTGAGGAATTCATGCTGATGTTTACCTTAGTTTCAGGGAGCTAGGAAGATGCGATGGGAGATTACAGAGCTATTTTTTGATGATTGTCAAGACCTTAGATTTTGATTTGAATAGTAAAGTTACAGGTGCTTATTTTATTATTAAAAGTAAACAACCAATTAAATAAGCAAGAGCCAGCCATGGCCATGCTTGGACAATAAGAATATATTATGAATCAAGAATGATGATTATCCACGCTGTGCTCCTGAATTAAGAACCAAAAAAAACCAAAAACCTGTAAAATAGAGTGTAATCTGGTTAGAGTGCTGACTTGGACTCTACAAATAGCAATTTTTCACTTTCCAAGCTAAAGATTTATCCAAAATATTAAGCATTTGTGTACCTGCATTTGGAATTGCATTTCCCACCCCACCTTCCCTATCCTTCCCATTTTCTGGCAAAAAAAACTGAAAAAGAAAAAAAGAAAAAAGGCAATATAATCTAAAGCTGAGGAAATTCAGGCAAAACCACGTTAATTCTCTTGATTATGTTTGAAAGTATCTCTATGAACCTGTTAATGATGACCTACGGTAAAATTCTCTGCACTCCTGACGTCTTTCAGATGCATATCCCAGAGCAATCAGAATAATGCTATTTTGACATCTCTCATTTCAATCAAGCACTAGGCTAAGGTACATCCTGTGGTTTTGTAACGATCTCTGAACGTTGTCATTCCTTTAGCCAATGATGACTTACACTGGCATTCTATCAGTAAGACCACAGACAATTCAGCTATGAAACATTAATAAATACTTCCCATAAAAATCACTTAATTAAGGAATGCAGCCCACCTTTCTTGTTTTTTTTTTTTTTTTCCTTTTTTTTAAGTAATAAGGTATTCCAAATGTCGTCAGCTCGAGTTCAACAGAAAGCTGTATGTACCTGATTGAAAATGCACCTGGAAGTTTTTGATCTTTAAGTTTCTGGCTTCCCTTTCTATCACACAGCACGATAGGACCTTACATGTAATGATGTTAATGGCTTTTAAAATCAATAGCAAATGTCATCATCAAAACAGCAGATTTCAAAACAGTGCATAGTGGCTGCAAGTATGGACTTTCTAGCCAAACTGCTCGACTTCCAATATTGGATCTACTGCTTACCAGCATTTTATTTGGAGCTTGTGATTTAACTTTCTCGACCTGGGTTCCCCATCTGTAAAATTAGATAATAATACCTACTTCATAAAACTGTCATGAGGATTATATGAATATATATGTTATTGTATATGTTTATATGTGTATATATTGCATATTATTACATAACATATTATATATAATGTACATATTTAAATGTGTGTATATATTATCCATTTACATATATGTATTACTTGTTTACACATGTCTAAATTTATATATCTATATATCTTAGAATAGTGCCTACTGTTCTATAAATATTATGTAAATGTTTACTATCATTATTGTTAAACACATGGTTTCTATTAATTTCTAAAGTATGACTAAAAACAGAACTATAAAGACAGGGAAGTGCTACTGTTTCTAAATATACCGATAAAGCAATGACAACATGGGGCTTCAGTTCACTGAGTCACTACCATATAGCAGGTACTGTGTTAGGTCGTATCCATTGTCTTATGTAGTTGTCATCACCATCCCGTAAAACAGCAGGTATTACACCTATATTACAGGTGAAAACATTGAAAACTTTACAGGTATTGTGACTTCCCTAGGGTCACATAGTGACTTCATGGTGGCTTTGGAATTTTATGACCCTAAATAAATAACCAGAGTATTAAATCAAGCATCAGTCTTTTTGGTTGTTAAAATAAAGTTTCAAAGACATTGTTGTTAGCATACATATCATAATTGCGTAGCCTTTTAGCATATGCTCTCTTAAGTTGGAAGGACAGATCTGTGTTTGAACTATAGAGCTTACTGGCAGTATGAATGTGGGCAAGTGACCTGTTTTTCTGAGCCTTTTTCCTCACTTTTAAATAGGCTACTAACCTTTATTTATAGGGCTACTGTGAGCATGAAATGAGGTAATGCAGGAAAAGTTCTCAGCGTAGAATTTTATATATAAATAATGCAGAGCACATAGTAGCTAATAGTCTTATTTGTATTATCATCACCATTATTTCTGCAGCTCATCTCTTAACAGGTATCAGCAGAACCACCTACACATGCTTATGTTATGTACACACACACATATACATCCGAATAACCTGTTTCATTAAGATGGAAAACTCATGTCATAGGCACAAAATAATTAAACAATACAACCTTGGGCTCCTGATGATGTGGGGAGCATGTGGGATGGTGGGTGACAGAGGGGCTGACAAAGCATTAATGACTGCTCTGAACTGGAACCTTTTTTGGTTCCATTATACTTAAAAGTTGCTCCTTTCTTATCAAAATCTATGGCTAAAATTATTTAAAAACTTTATTTTGGAATAATTTTAGATATATGGGAAAGTAACAAAGATAGTACAAAGAGTCCCCTTATATCCTTCACCAGGTTCCCCTAGTGTTATAACATCTACATAACCATTAGTTTTAATTAATTTCTGAGGTTTAACTAAGAAATTAATATTGGTACAATACTATTAACTAAGCTACAGACTTCATTTTGATTTCACTGGTTTTTCCACTAATGTCCTTTTTCTGTTCCTGGATCCAATCGAGGATATACCACATTACATTTAATATGGTTGATTTTGAATCAGTCTTTTCCTCCTATGTCTCTCTTCTCCCTCCAGTTCCACTTCCTAACTTCTAAGAACAGACAGCACCCAGTACAGAGAAATAGAGCAATACACTCAGACTGAAGGGGCTTGTTCAAAGAAACAGATAGCTAGAACAAGTTTTTTGGACCATTTCTGTGTAGTAGCTTTTGTACAGATTTTTGCAATGGTATGTTAGAAAGAAAGCTAGCTTGAGCTAAAGAAATGTGGTTGAACTATGAGAGGTGGGAGAAAAATAACATAAATACTAAGTAACACTACTATTTGTAAAATTTGTTTAACATATATGTTTAAAAAATGAAGCCTGTAGTTAATAATATCATATCAATACTAATCTCTTAATTTTAACAAATATAGATGTTGACACGAGGAAAGATATGAAACTCAATGGTAATATAGACAAATTATATTTAACAATCAAGCCACTGAATGTTTCTCTGTTAAAGTTAATTCTTGCATGGCATGGAAAGTAAGGAAAGCTTTCAACCCTCTCAGGGAGCCTAATGCTGCATGCACATGTACTAGACCAATCTCATTTATGAACAAAGATGCAAATATCTAAATAAAATATTAGCAAATTGAAATAAGAATCACATCATAATCAAATAAAGTGTATCTCAGGAATGTAAGGACATTTAACAGGAAATTTATAAATGAAACTCATCAATTAATAGATTAAATAGATTAACTGGGAAAATTCATATGTTCAACTAAATAGATGCCTAAAAACTCCATTGGATAAAATTTAGCTGTCATTGTTTTAATTAAAAACTATCCACTAAGGAAAAATACAAATGCATTTTTTAAAACTGACAACAGCTATCTACTAGAAATCTATTGTAAACAAAATATTTGATGGTAAATCATTAAAAACTATTCCACTGAAGTCAAGATGTACACAAAAATATCTACTGTCACTGCTAGTCTGCAACACTGCTCAAGGTTCTAACCAGTGTAATAAGAAAATGTGTAGAGATATCAATGTTGGAAAGGAAGAGAATAAACTGTAGTTGCAGACATTAATTTGGACCTAGAAAATCCAAAAGGTTGAAAAGAGTATTTTAGAAATAGAGGGAAAGGCCAGTAAGTTGTGGGATATAAGATGCATATACAACAAAAAGGTTTTCTATGTGTCAAAAAATAATCAATTAAAAATATAATAAAAAAAGAGCACATTCATAGTAACAACAACAAAAAATTCCACAAAATATCTAAGAGTAAACCTAACATGAAAATTGTAATGTATAGAAGGAAAAGCATAATGCTTTACGAAAGGACCTAAGAGAAATTCTGAACAAATTGAAACATTTATTCTTTTAAATATTCATTCCCATAAAATTTTACATATTTAATGCAATTTTAATCCAAGTTCCAACAAATTTTGTAATGAATATTGATGAATTGATAAGTTTATATGTTGTAGAAAATATGTGCAATTAGTCAATGATATATTTTTAATTGAGATATAATTGACATAACATATTCATTTAAGTCATACAACATAATGATTCAATATTTGCATATATTTTGAAACAATTACCACAATAAGTCTAGTTAACACATATTACCATTCCTAGTACAATTTTTTTCTTGTGATGAGAACTTTTACTCTCTTAGCAACTTCTAAATATATCAGACAGTATTATTAATTATAGTCACCATGCTGTACATTACATCCCCATTATTTATTTATTTTATGACTGAAAGTTTGTACCCTTTAACTACCTTTTCTTCTTTCACTTACCCCTAACCTCAGAGTCAATGATATTTTGAAAAATAAATTAAAAAGAGCAGGAATGGTCCTTCCAACTACCAAAACATACTTTAAAATTATAGTAATTACAACAGTGTGATCTTGGTACATGAATAAATATGTACATGATCATGAACAGACTAAACAACCTGGAAACAGATTGTGTATATGGGAATAGTTTTATGATAAATGTGGAATTTCAAATCAATGGGAACAAGATAAAGTATTCAGTAAGTAATTTGTGACAAATGGATAATAAAATTAGACCTTTAGTTAACACCTAACACAAATAAATATCTCATGAATAGAGCAGTAAAGCATGAGAAAATGTAAAAATATAAGAATATCTAGGATATTTTTTAAATCTTGAGATGATAAAAGACTTCCTAAATTAGACAGAAAATATGAGATTTGACCTGATAAAAATTTAAAATGTCTTTACTACAAGAAATATCATAAACCTAAGAGGTAAATGAGAGATTGAAATCGAAATAATTTTAACATATTTAACTGACAATGGATTAAGTTATGGAATATGAACAGAACTCTAAAAATATCAATAGAAAAAATACAAAAAGATTTTTGAAATGGCCATAAGATTCAAAGTGCAATTTGGAGAAGAAGAAATACAAATAAATGGCAAACCTATAAACCTATATAGTTTTCTCAACTATATAAGTAGCCACTGAAATGCAAATTAAAACAACAATGAGTTAATGATCTCCATCATATTGCATATTGATGAATGGTATCATCAGTTGATGATAATGTAAGACAAAAGGCAGCTCCATGTCTCTATGGATACAATAAGCAGAGCCATTTTGGAAAAAAGTCAGCAATTTCTATTAACAGTTGGAGATCATGACTCAATTTTTTCTTCTAACAACCTCTTCTATGGAAAACCATGCACTACGAGCTTATTCACAAAGCTATTCAGATGCCGTCATTTGTATATTCAGAAACATCACTCTCTTTGGCCAAGAATTAGAAAAGTTATAAAAAATACTCCAGTGGGGATTAAATACATTCTAATATTTCTGTACCAGAAGTAATATTTCACCATTAAAATAATGAAATTAATCTATATGTGGTATATGAAAAGATAGCTAAGCCATTAAAATTTAATTGACAAAAGGTCTACAGTATAATTCCATTTAGTTTTTTAAAAGTGCTGAAGTTTTTGTATAAAAGAGACTTCTGAAAAGAAGTACCAATTGAAAGCTTTAGGTCGATGGATGAGGTGTGAAGGAGACTATCATGTTCAAAACTCTGATGGTGAAGAGATATTTCTGTAATTTATGTCTAATACAACTTACTAAATGTTCTCTATAAAGCCTTTTACTCCAAAACTAGTATAATGGAAAATTTTCCCATAGCCTCTAGTCAAGCTAAGCCTATCCCAGCAAGGTGGGGGAGAGTGGGAGTGAAAGGTTGTATCTCTCTCAGATTGCTCCCTCGCTAGAGAAATTATAGATTTGTGTTAACATCCATTGATAACTTTATTTTGACTTATCAATTACAGTAATAAAATTCTGCCCAATTAATTACAGAGACATGTATACCAAAAGATCAAGCAAGGGTGTCAAAACAAGGGGGCTTCAGTAGAGATTTTTCAGGTGTGTCAAGGTTTTCCTCAGTGCAAAGGTACAGGTTCTTTCTCAGCAAGGGCAAGGTGCTTAGGTATGTTTCACTTATGATTAGTAATCATGTTTTACTGTGTGATCTATTTCCAACTGTCCCATTTTTACTTGGTGGTGCTGATGATTCCAAGAATTCTCCATGGTCCATTTTTAACAAATGCAGATCAAATGTCTTATTCACCGTTATATCTCTAGTGCCTGGAAGGTACAAATCAAATATTTGTTGAATGCATGTTAAATTAATGAAAAACTGAATGAATGAGAAGTGGTGGATCATAGAACCTTAAACAAATTTATTTGTATAATATTATATAAACTTAAACATTAGTTTATATGTAAATATGGAAATATTAGTTTACTATGTTAGGTGAACTGTATATAATTTAGTCCATATTTATTATCTTTAAAAAACACCTGTTAAAGAATTTCTTCAGGTATTGTTAAAGATAGCTCTTTCAGGTGTATCAAAGGAAGAAGTGTGAAGAAAATCTTGTACCCGGAGTCAGTGGACTGGATAAACAGTACCCTTCACTGCCAGGAATTATTATACCTTACAAATCATCTCAGATTGGTTACTTTAAACTTGATAGGTTTCACGTTCTAACAATATAAATGTTTCCCAGATTAATTTAAAATGCCAGATTTTTTTTTTCAATTGCTCATTTGAAAAAAATTATTGAGACAGTATTTTCCTTTCCTAAACCTGCAATCCAAAGGGAAATACGGAAAAGGCAAACGAAGATGATTTCTCAGTTTTAAGATGACTATGGGAATCACTTAGAAGAAAGGGTTGGTTTGATTATATCCCTAATGATTTCTAGTTTTAACATTATATGATTTCGCTAATTGACAGTACAATTAGGCCAATTATTGCTTACTAGGGTTAAAATCTACATAAAATGTTTCCTTTTTATCAGATATTTTGCCCCCAAGGAATCATTCTCAGGTGTTCACTCTAGTGGTGGACCAATATAGGAACAGTCTCTAATCAGGCTCTAACCTGAAAATTCTGCATTGTTTTCTCAGTGAGGATACAGCTGTCTTCAATAGACCAAAGCCCTGTCATTTAGAGGAGTCTGGATTCTACATCAGGGTTCACTGGTTGTTAGATATGTGGCTTCTGAACTTCAATTTCTTGTCTCATAAAATAAAGATGGTAACACATGTTTCATATGGTTACTGTGAGCATTTACACAATCCCAGGAAGCCTTGAAGATGCTTGAACAATGAGTGTTAATTTTAAGATTTGTGGTCTTGCTCCCAGCCTCATCACCAGAATCATGAAAATGGTCAGCCTTTGCTACTTGGGTCATTAGTTTATCTTGACACCCACCAGCCCATGAATAAACCCATATGTCTCTGCAATATAGAAATTCATCTGAAAACATTAACCATATATCAACGACAGATTTTAGTCTACGAAAGTAAATAAACACCTATTACTGTAGCGCAATGAAAAAAATCTAGAAGGCTTAGAGAGGTTTTATCAAGGAACAGAATCCAGTCATTTACCTAGTGTACCAGTTCTAGCATTTCCTTGTCTTTTTAAAGTCATCCTTAAAAATGATCCATTGAATTGTTTTGGTCCATCTGGGCAGATTTTTAAAATACGTCTCAGGTAAAGCTTAAGAAATAATAATCTTGAATTAAGGTCATTTCAGAGGTCATGTAGATGAGTAGCACAGAAAATTGAATATTTAAAATTAATATGTGAGAATAATAATTGAAATGGTCAGTGGTTCTAATTATTGCTTCAATAGCATTGATTATTAAGAATATTTGTTGAACTTTAATAAGTATTATATAGGGCTATCCCTTAAGTAAAACTATACAAGCAATAAATGTATAATTACATTTACAACCATTGCATGATTTTTTTAGGGCATGTTTCATTTAACAAGATAGCTAGAAGCAAATTAATGTCATGAAGCTATATTCCCAATATTGACAATAAATAGATATTCAGTGATATATTATTATAATATTAATAAGATTTTGATCACATATATAATGATTACCTAACTGGGATTTGCTGTAATACAAAGTAATGAGACTCACTTGTTTAACAATAAATAACACCAGAGTGTTTGAACTTATTGGATGTTATCTACAGCTGGTGTAGTTTTAGCATGATGCGTTAGGAGTCTGTTCTCACCACTGAGCCCTCAAAAATGCACAGCACAGTACCTTTCTTCCCTTGGCCAATAAGTCCTTGTAATTCTAGTAATTGATAAAGCTTACATAGCAACATAAAATGCATAAAGTACTTTTAAAAATTCTTAATTAAAATCGTGTCATGTAAATCTTAATCAACACATAGCATTATGCATAATGGATATAGGTGTAGTACAACAAGAATAAATGCTTGCAATAAAATATACCATGCTCTAGTAATTCAAAAGTATTTCGTGCTGCTCTTATGAAATTTGGTTTTGTTTTATTTAAACATATATATATATATCTTATTACATAATATTATAATACTTGTATTCTCAACCTTTTTAAAACTGTAGATCATTTAGGGGTTCAGACTTAGCTTGGCAACTGTATGATTTCTAGAACAGTGTCTTCCAAATAATTGGAGTTCAATAAACATCTGTTGAGGTGGGTAAATGATTCAAAGTATTTACGAGATGAAGCTACATATGTGACTGTTAATGCAGAGCTAACAGGCTACTTATTAATTAGTGCACAAATACATGTGTTTTTTATGGGTAGATTTTCTTTTTATTCCTTTAGCATCATAATTACATCTAATGCAAATCTGAAGGCATGCTTCCTAATGGTGGCCCTGATTCATTTCCAACAGTGTGTGGTGTGCGTGTGTGTGTGTGTGCGCATGTATGTGTTTTTGGTGTGTCTGTGCACACCTATAAAATCCAACAGCTCTGCTGGTTTCTGCTAATGAGGGCTCTGAACACAGCAGAAATGTTGTTCCAATAAATCAGCTGGAGAGTGATTTATTTGGAATTCATGCCTTGTTTTGATTCTTTTCCTCTAACATCTAAGGCATTACCTTGTATGAGATGGTGCTTCCTCCCATTGGCTCTCAGACCTTCTCAGGAGACTGTGATCACTGCTTGAGAGAAAGTTTCCCCAAAGTAGAGGAAGGTGTGTGTAAAAGATAGTGGGGAGAGGGTAAAGAGGAAGAGAGAACTTATCTAGCAGAATCTTTCAAATTAAATGGATGACTCTCTTCGGTAATGTAAAAATACACCATTAGGTAAAAAACCTCAGAGCTCCATGCACAATTTGCTGATATGAGTATGATGGGTGCATTTCTGAATGCACCGTAAGAAGAAACACACTCTGACACAAGGTGGGCTGAGGTCAAGATCCTCAGTAATTACGTTGAAGAAGCCTTTGTATTTTCTTACTAGCATTTCATAATTGACCATTCATTTCAGTCACAGAGCCTGAACATGTGCATGTTTCCACGTTATCTGGCCAACAGGGAGGTGATTACCATAAAATTGAAAAAGAAGCAAACAGAGTGATTACAAAATGTATCACCTTCTTTATGAGATCAATAATAATACACACATTGAAAGTCACCCAAAAGGAGAGGGTGATGTTAGCCCTAGTCTTGGGGGATAGATTAGATTATTGTCAGAAAAGTGAAAGTGGCAATCGAGGCTGTTAAATGTGATGTACTCACACCCTCTTCACAATAACGCGTGTTATTAAATATCTGCTCACCTCTAGTTTGCTAGCATTTTATCTGGTTATATGTAATCCTAGTTGTTTTCACCACTAAAAATTATTAATACAAAGCATTTGGGAAAAGGCCCTTTTAAAAGAATCTATAAGCAACCCTAGGTTAAGTACAGCATTGTTCCATGTTTCAATCCCTGTGGAATAATATCACGGCCCCAGAATAGGGCAAGTCCCTTCAATGCACAAAATAAACAGAGATGGGAACCTTTTCCTAATAAAAGCCGTGGTTCAGCTACACTTGCTGAAACCAAGTAAACAATCTCAAATTGACACTCAGACAGAAATGTGTATAAATTATTCAGAATGAAATGTTCAAGTAATATTAACCTAAAGGTATAGTCATCAATTTTTGTCCTGACACATAGCATTGGGTAGTTAGTATTCAAGTGTTACTACATAAATAAAATTGATTTATGCTAACTGAGAAGACTGAGAAAAATTTTTATCAGGATGCCCAAATTCTGTTCCTTCTGGCTTGATCAATCACTTCTCTGCTGAACTGTGTATCGTTTTCTTGCAAAATTCTTAGCCGAGAAATTGGACTAAGGCAAAATGAATAATACATTTGCTGCAGTGTTAGACTAATGACCCTTAAGTGCTTTTAAAAAAATGAGCATCAGTGACTGCTTCCCTTATGAACAGATTCTGGCTCTTTTCTCTCTCACTTGCTCTCTCACTCTCTCTTTTTCTTACAAAGAAAATAATTAAGTCTTGAGTTCGCTGACTGTTTTGGAGGTAGAAGTGATGAGAGGGTGAGGAATCAATAAAGCCAATCGAAGCATGTATGGAATTACATCCATTTGGTTTCCTTTTTTTCCCCTGATCATCTCGCTTTTCCTCACTTTACAGTCCCATTTCGGGTTGCAGAGTTCTCTTGTTTGTCGTTTGTGTTAATCATCTTTATACTTCATTTTATTGTTTTCATAACGCTTTTGTGTTATCATAAAGACATTGATCAAATGGTGACAGGCAAGACAGAAAGCTGTTTATTTTGCAAAGTTGGAGGGACCTCAGACATGGTTTCATAGTTAAAATTTGCTTTGGCTAGCATTTGTAATGCCCAAACAGTTTTTATCTCTCCCTGAGTGGGTCCCTAAAGAGTCACAATAGTGGCTCAAGTTTCTGTACCCAAATGTCTTATAAAAATTTGCATAAAGCAGCAAAGAAAAGACAAATGCCTACATTAAACATGCTTTAAAAAGAGCTTGCAACAAGGATAATTAAAGAGAGAGGCAAAACCTCTGGCTGAATAGTGTAGGTTTATTTTGAATTAACTTGTTCTAAACACATTGAAGCCCTTAGAGGAAATCAAGTATTTTTGGATTTAGAAAAGAAGAGAGGTACAGCCACCATCGTGTGTGTGTGTGTGTGTGTGTGTGTGTGTGTGTGTGTGTGTGTGCTGTGTGTTAGTCAAGAATGTAATTGGAAGACAGCTGCTGAAAATGGAATTGTTCTCTAAGAAAGTAGTCATTTACAAACTAGCATGGGGTCAGGTAACCTCATTATTCCCTTTGCAGTTCTCATTAGGTCAAAATAGCAATCCTCCTACCATCACTTTCATCTTAAGAAGCATGGGCTAGTTTTACCCTTTTAACTTGAGCTTTTTATTCTAAGGAAGGATTAGACTCTACATCACTACTGTTTCTTTTTTCATTTCATTGCCATTCTATCTTTAGGAGAAATCAGCCTCACATTGTGTTATTCTTATGTCCCTAAGTAATGTTTCTTAAAAAAAAAAAAAAAAAGATGAATTCCTTTCAATAAAGCAGCCCCAGTATGATGGAACTACCAAAGTAAGAAGAAAAGGAAAAAAAAAAGTCATTATTTGAAAAAGACACATGGCATTGTAGCAGTCAAATCCCTAAGGTCTAATGGTGAAGTCATTGATGCATTATTATTCTTAGGTTCCTCTTCTTTCAAATGAAAATGTAAAGGGAATGATTTAAAGCCTAAAAGACATCACTGGACATGAGCTAAGAGACGTGCCTTCTAAAACATATACCCTAATGTACATTTAGCTACCAGTTCTCAGTACCAGGTTTGTCTAAACTGGAAACACTCATTGACAAGCACACACACACACACACACACACACACACACACACACACACTCGCAAATCCATATACATAGTGTTTTAGATGGAACCATTCCCAGACCTTCCCAGGTTCCATTGCCCTACTTTTTTGCCTGTCCGTGACAGAGAAATTTTACTATGTATTCAATTGGAGGAATAATAAGACCATCTAGCTAATTGTAACATAGCAACTGCCATGAACCTTTCCATAAAGCTACCTGAATGTCTTTCAAATACCTGTTTCCTTCTGCCACTTATTTCAACTGTCATTATGGTCTGATGATTTTATTGTAAGGATGAGTCTTTCTGCAGAGGTTAAGTAAATTCAGTTTATATGCAATGATATGGGAGAGGGGAGTGGTGGAGGGAAGTGGTTACCATCAGTAATCGATTTACTAAAACCCCTTCCAAACTTTCAAAGAATAAAAAGCTCCTTTGCTAAAGTTATTACTGATGAAAAACATCTTATTTATTTACTAAAATAAAAAAGTAAAGTATTATCCCATTTGGATAATAATTTTCCATCATTATATATTATAAAAATTGGTATTTTGATATCCACGCACTGTTCTTTTTGGAAAAGATGTATTTTAACCAGGTAGCAAAGTTTCGAGTTGCCAGATACAGCTGGCTATGGGAAAGCTGGGCTTTGCAGAGGGGGAAAAATCATAAAATTCTGACATATGTCAGCACGTCTAAGTTTTTTGGGGAGGGATTGCAGTTACCCAAGGAGGAGGAAGGTCAGCGTATCTTTGAGCATGAGAGTGATGGGTTGTTTACTCCAAGGTTTTAACGTTCAGTTAAAAGGACATCTGAATAAATGTAAATCAGTAAAATCCCAAGAGAAAGTTAAGTACTTTTTATTATTGTTGTTCTGGTTATTACATCAAGAGAGTGTCCTAAATACAGATCTTGGGTAATAGTGGCAGGAATTGTGTTCTGTGTCTTTAGGGAGTAAGATTTCAGTCCCTAACTTGTTAAGAATAAGGAGTACTTGGCCTCACGGGATTTGCAGGTAGGAGGGGTGATGTGGAGAGTCTGACTCCCGGTAACCTGATCAAAATCCATTTCCGAAGAAATCTGACCCAGTTACATATGTTCACGTCACCCCTCCCACCATGCCACCCCATGCAAGGGCTTTCTATCTTGAAAATATCCTCTTGGTGGACTTGACATGGCTTTGGTTATGTCTTGTGTTGTTTTAGCTTAATATTTCCCAGAAGGGAATTGTAAAACTTAGGAGTTACCCAGTGTTGATAAAATTTATGAGCTATCTTAGTCCTAGCAGCAAAACATTTACACATAATTTCCAGGAGCCTCATTTCTGCGTAGGTCTCATCTTTGCCAGGGTGTTTTGATGCTCACTGGCTTCAGCTTTTCAAGATGTTTTCAAATCTTGTCCCAATTCCAAGGGCACCCACTATTTTGCCTCATACTTTCCAATTTACAGACACACACAAAACTGTTAGAATAACTGAAATAATAAATGCAGTGCTTTGTGAAGCTTAGAGGCAGAAAGAATAACATCAAAAAGCATTGTTGGTATGCTTTGTGGATCAGGATTCAGTGCAGTGTTTTTAACCTTCATGTGGATTCTTCAGTTGAGATAGCTTCAGCCTCCCACTGCTGTTTTCTGCATACCCAATTTTACCGTTAATGGTCTCCAGCTGTAGTTGGCTTACTTTAACAGTGTAGTTTTATGCTCTCATCTCTCATCGCTGAAGTAATTGCAAAGGCAATGGAACTTGAGACACTGCCTAAGTGAGTAATAATAAGTTGGTCCCTTGGTTAAGTAGCGGGCCACCCTAAAACTTCACCTGTTTTTATAAATTGTACAAGAAGCAGAAAAACCCAAGCAGCTCTTCTGTATCTCCATTCTTGTTTTGCAAAATGCATATTGAAAGAGCATGTTTAGCCCTTTATCAATATTATTTGAATCAGACTCGATTATGTGAGTTTCTTTGACAGTCATGAGTTGAATGTAGTCACTGAGTAAGTGTGGACATTTAGCCCATTGATGCACAGATGGTCTTAGATATTTCTTTCCATATTTTAAGACCATTGAGCATCAAGTTTATTGAACTTCTTTTTCTGCTTCTAACTCCTGGAAGGTCAGTGACTCTAGGAGTACCTCTAGTATGTAGTTGACAGCCATTCATTGAGGTTCTATCAGGGGCCAGGGACAGTTCTCAACACAGGTGATACAGAAGTAAACAAGCGGCTCTAGAACCCTCCTTTGAAGTGGTTTACAAACTAGTGAGGGCATGTAATATCATCATAAATAAATACAGTGATTTTAGATAGTGTTAAGTGTTAGGGAGACAAACAAGTTGATATTACAGGAGATGGAGACTCCTGTAATAATGACTGTGGGGACAGAGCCCCAGAAAGTAGTTTACAGGCTCTCGGCCTCACATGGAGGAGTGCTGGCTCGGGTAGTAGATGGTCGTCAGCTGTGGCTGATTGGCCGTCAGCTGTAGCCAGTTAGCCAATTAGCCGCTAATATAACTGCTACGGCTACGGAGGAGAGAGAGAGGAAAAGAGAGAGGATGGGGGCTAGCAAGAAGATGGCGGCTGGGCTGGCAAGCGTGGATGGCAGTTTGAGGACAGTGTGAATCCAGCCTCCAGTGAGAGTATAGTGCCGCCAGAGAGAATATAGTGGTATGACTCCCCTACCTATGGCTCCGTGGGTGTTCCTTTTTGGCCTCACCATATCCTGCGTTCTTGTATGGGGAGCGGGAGCAGAGACCCCGCCGGACGCCCCGCACGACAAATGGCGCAGCGAGCAGGGTCCCCCGCATGACAATGACTTTCAGGAGATGGAGAAGGGGCTTTAGATCAGATGATCAGAGAAGGTTGGGCTAAGGATGTGATACCTCTTTTTGAAAAAGTGACATCTGAATGACTAGAAGGAGAATCCATGTGAAGATAAAAAGGTAAGAAGAAAGAATACAGATGGAGGAAACAGCTGTGTACAAAGAGCCAAAAGCAAGACAAATTAGAGTTAAAAGAAATACTGCTTTTGAGGTAGAATTTTTAAAAAACATGTTCAATTAAGTTGACATAAAGTATTAGTTCCAATTGTACAATATAGTGATTACACATTTATATAACTTACGAAGTGATCGCACCAATAACCCTAGTACCCATCTGACACCATACATGCATAGTTAATATAATATTGACTATATTCCCTATGCTTACTTTACATCCCTGTGACTGTTTTAATAGCTGGAAATTTGTATTTCTGAATCCCTTCATATTTTCACCCACACTCTCAACCCCCACCCATCTGGCAACTATCAACTTGTTCTCTGTATCTATCAGTTTGTTTCTATCTTGTTAGTTCATTTATTTTGATTCTTAGATTCTACATATAAGTGAAATCATATGGTATTTACCTTTCTCTGTCTGACTGATTTCACTTAGCATAATACTCTCTAGGTCTATCCATGTTGTAGCAAATGGCAGGATTTCGTCCTCTTTTATGGCCAAATAATATTTCATTATATATATATGTACCACATCTTCTTTATCCATTTCTCTGCCAGTGGACACTTAGGCTGCTTTCATATCTTGGCTATTGTAAATAATACTGAAATGAACAGTGGGATGCATATACCTTTCGAGTCAGTGTTTTAGTTTTCTTCAGATAAATACCCAAAGTAGAATTGCTGGGTCATACAGTAGTTCTATTTTTACTTTACTTTTTTTGAGGAACCTCCATACTGTTTTCTATAGTGGCTTCACCACTATCCTACCAACAGTGTCCAAGGGTTCCCTTTTATCCACATCCTCGCCAGCACTTGTTTGTTGATAATTTATTATTTATTTATTCAATGTATTGGGATGACATTGGTTAATAAAATTATATAGGCTGCAAATGTATATCTCTATAATGTATCATCCATATATTGCATTGTGTGTTCACCACTTAGAGTCAGTTCTCCTTCCATCACCATACATTTGACCCTTTTTACCCTCACCTACCACCCCCCTCCCCCCTTACCCTCTGATAACCTCTAAACTGTTGTCTGAATCTATGAGTTTTTGTTTCTTTGTTTGTCTTGATCATTTGTTGCTTTCAGTTTTATATCCCACATATGAGTGAAGTCATATGGTTCTTGACATTTTCTGTCTGACTCATTTCACTTAGTATGATAATCTCAAGATCCAACCATGTTGTTGCAATAGCAGTATTTAATCTTTTCTTATGGCTGAATAATGTTCCATTGTATAAATGTACCACATCTTCTTTATCCAATTACCTATTGAAGGACACTTTGGTTGTTTCCATGTCTTGGCCACCATGAATAATGCTGCAATAAATAAAGAAGTACATAATTTTTTTTAAAATTAAAGTTTATTGG
The DNA here is from genome assembly GCF_036562045.2 of Rhinolophus sinicus. Classification (NCBI taxonomy): domain Eukaryota; kingdom Metazoa; phylum Chordata; class Mammalia; order Chiroptera; family Rhinolophidae; genus Rhinolophus; species Rhinolophus sinicus. The sequence continues at coordinate 114,620,709 of NC_133753.1, forward strand.
GGTGACAATTGTTAGTAAAGTTACATAGATTTCAGGTGTACAATTCTGTATTACATCATCTGTAAATCAAAAAATATGAAATGCTTCACGAATTTGCATGTCATCCTTGCACAGGAACCATGCTAATCTTTCTGTATCATTCCAATTTTAGTATATGTGCTGCCGAAGCGAGCATGAGAGGTACATATATCTTTATGGATAAATATTTTCAGATTTTTTTGGGTAGATACCCAGAAGAAGGATTATGGGGTCATATGGTAATTCTGATAATTCTATTAATTTTTTGAGGAATCTCCATATTACTTTCCATAATGGCTGTATCAATTTACATTCCCACCAGCAGTGTATGAGGGCTCCTTTTTCTCCACAGCCTCTCCAACACTTGTTAATTGTCTTGTTGATGATAGCCATTCTAACAGGTGTGAGGTGATATTTCATTGTGGTTTTGGTTTGCATGTCCCTGATAGCTAGTGAAGTTGAGCCCTTTTTCGCATATCTGTTGGCTGTTTGTATGTTTTCTTGGTAAAAGTGTCTGTTGGGGTTCTCTGCCCATTTTTTAATTGGATTGTTTTGTTGTTGTTGTTGTTGAGCTGTACGAATTTTTTATATATTTTGGATATTAGCCCCTTATCAGAGGTATTGTTTGCAAATATCTTCTCCCATTCAGTTCTTGCATTTTTGTTTCATTGATGGTTTCTTTTGCTGTACAGAAGCTTTTTAGTTTGATATAGTTCCGTTTATTTATTTTGCTTTTACTTCCCTGCCTTTGAGGTAAATTCATAAAATCCTCTCTGAACCCACGATCCATAAGTTTAGTACCTATGCTTTTTTCTATGTATTTTATTGTTTCAGGTCATATGTTTAGGTTTTGACCCATTTTGAGTTAATTTTGGTATGCAATGACAGCAGTTTAGTTTCATTCTTTTGCACATGGCTTTCCAGTTTTCCCAGCATCATTTATTGAAGAGGGCTTCTTTTTTCCATCGTATATTTTTGGCTCGTTTGTTGAAAATTATCTGCCATAGATATGTGGGTTTATTTTTGGGGTTCTCAATTCTATTCCATTGGTCTGTGTGTCTGTTTTTCTGCCAATACCATGCTGTTTTGATTATTGTCAGTTTGTAATACAAATTGAAGATAGGGAGTGTGACACCTTCAGCATTGTTCTTTTTGTGTGGGATTGCTTTGGCTATTTGGGATTTTCTGTGGTTCCATACAAATCTGATGATTATTTGTTCTGTTTCTTGAAAAAATGCCTCTGGGATTTTGATGGGGATTGTGTTAGATCTGTGTATTGCTTTGGGCTATATGGCCATTATAACTGTTGATTCTTCCAATCCACGAAGATGGAATAGCTTTCCATTTCTTTGTGTGTACTTCAACTTCTTTTTATAGTTTTACAGTCTTATAGGTTTCAGTGTATAGGTCCTTCACATCCTTTGTTAAGTTTATTCCTAGATATTTTATTGTTTTTGTTGCAATTGCAAAAGGAAATTTTTTAAATTTATTTTTCTGAGATTTCATTGTTAGTATATAGGAATGCAATGGATTTTTGTACATTGATTTTTTATCCTGCAACTTTACTATATTCGTTTATTGTTTCTAAAAGCTTTTTGGTGGAGTCTTTAGGGTTTTCTATGTAAAGAATCATGTCATCTGCAAAAAGTAACAATTTAACGTCTTCATTCCCTATTTGGATGTCTCTTATTTCTTTCTCTTGACTGATTGCTCTGTCTAGGATTTCCAATACTATGTTGAATATGTTTGTTGATTTGTTGATGATAGCCCTTCTGACAGGTGTGAGGTGATATCTCATTGTGATTTTGATTTACATTTCCCTGACAATTAGTGATGTTGAGCCTCTTTTCACATATCTATTCGCCATCTGTTTATCCTCTTTGCAGAAATGTCTGTTCAGGTCCTCTGCACATTTTTCCCCCTTATTCCACCTCCCCCACCCCCCCAATCCAGTTCAAGCCGTTGTTTCTCAGTCTAGTTGTGGAGGACACAGCTCCCTGGCCCATGCTGGTATTATGAGCCAGCCCCCTCACCTCTGCCCCCTTACCCCCCCACGGAGGCAGTGGGTTGCTGGTTGTAGGTCAGCCACTCACAGCAGCTCACCGCAGCTCTCGCTGGCTGCTGGCCTCTCTCAGTGGCTGCCGGCCACTCATGGCAGCACACGGTAGCCCACTCACGCAGGCTGCCAGCCGGAGTGGCCACTGGCTGCTCATGGTGGCACATGGCAGCCCGCTGCAGCTCATGACAACCTCCAGCTTCTCATGGCAGCCCAGCTCCAGAGAGAGTTGTAGTTCATAATCTTAGCTATAGAGGGCGCAGCTCACTGGCCCATGTGGGAATTGAACCGCGACCTCGGCGTTAGGAGCACAGCACTCCAACCACCTAAGCCACGGGGCTGGCCCCATCTGCCCGTTTTTCAATTGGGTCATTTGGTGTTCTTTTGGTGTAAACTTATATAAATTCTTTATATATTTTGGATACACCCAAATATATATACCCTTATTGGATGTATCATTGGTGAATATTTTCTCCCATTCAGTAGGTTATCTTTTCTTTTTGTTGAAGGTTTCCTCTGCTGTGCAAAAACTTTTTAGTTCGGTATAGTCCTATTTGTTTATTTATTTATTTTTGTTTCCCTTGCTTGAGGAAATATATATATATATACACACATATATGTGTGTGTGTGTGTATATATATATATATATATATATACACATATATGTGTGTATATATATGTGTGTATATATATATACACACATATATATACATATATATACATAGAGAGAGAGAGAGAGAGACTAAAGAGTTTACTGCCTATGTTTTGTTCTAGGAGCTTTATGGTTTTGAGTCTTATATTTAAGTCTTTAATTCATTTTGAGTTTATTCTTATATATAGTGTAAGAAAGTGATTCAGTTTCATTATTTTGCATGTATCTGTTTAGTTTTCTCAACACCATTAAAGAGAATTTCTTTACACCATTGTATATTTTTACTTCTTTGTCATAAATTAATTGATCATGTAGACATGTAGGCACAAGTTTCTGTTGAGGAATCAGCTGACAGTCTTATGGGAGCTCCCTTGTAGGAAACTAACTGCTTTTCTCTTGCTACTTTTAAGATTCTCTCTTTGGCATTTTTATATGGTGTGTATTGGTGTGAGCTTCTTTGGGTTCATCTTGTTTGGGACTCTCCATACTTCCTGGACTTTTGTGTCTATTTCCTTCCCTAGGTTAGGGATGTTTTGTGTCATTGTTTTGTCAAATAGATTTTCAATTTCTTGTTCTCTTTCTCTTTTACTTCTGGTATCCCCTATGCTGCAAATGTTGGTACACTTGATGTTGTCTCAGAGACCCCTTAAACTATCCTTAATTTGGGGGATTCTTTTTCTTTTTTGCTGTTCTCATTGGGTGTTTTTTGTTATCCTGTCTTTCAGATTGCAGATTCAGCCCTCTATGTTATCTAATCTGCTTTTGATTCCCACTAATGTATTTTTCATTTCATTTATTGTATTCTTCATTTCTGACTGGTTCTTTTTTATGGTTTCTATCTCTTTGTTGAAGTTCTCACTGAATTCATCTATTCTTCCCCTAGGTTTATTGAGTATTTTTATAAGCACCATTTTGTACCCCATGTATGGTAGATTGCTTGTCTCCATTTCATTTAGTTCTTTTTCTGGAGTTTTGCCCAGTTCTTTCATTTGGAACATGTTTTTTGTCTCCTGATTTTTGCTGATTCCTTGTGTTTGTTTCTGTGTATTAGGTTGATCTGCTACACCTCCTAGTCGTGGCAGAGTAGCCTTATGTAGTAGGTGTCATGTGGAACTCAGTGATGTAATCTTCTCATTCTCCTGATCCAGGTGCTCCAGGGGTATCCCTTGTGTGTTCTCCTACTGCAGTTGAGCCTTGATTGCTGTTGGCACATCAGTGGTTGGGATTGACCTTCAGGTTGACTGGCTTTGAGGGCTGGCCATAACTACAGCAGACAGCTGTTATGTGGGGCTGATCCCACACAGCAGGTATCACTTTAGCTGGGCTCTGGTGCTAGCTGAGTGTATCCTTCACGTGTGTCATTTGTGGAGCTTGTTAGGTGCTCTTGTGTGGTGTGAAGCTGGCCACCAGGTGTGTTATTTCTGGAGGCTCTTGAGAGGTTATCCAGTGCAGGCAAAGTCAGCTGTCATTTGTGCCAAGCTTGGGACCACCTTGTGGGAGCTACAGAGTGATCTGTGATTGGTTGCCTTTTGTGCAGGGCTTAGAGGCACTTGGGAGAGGTTATGCTATGAACCAATGCTGGCTGCCACTAGTGCCGGGCTTGGGACCCTTTGGTGAGCACCACAATGTAAGCTAAGATCAGTCACCTTTTATCCTGGGTTTGTGGCCACTTAGTTGAAGCTACATTCCAGGCCAAGACTGGCTTCTGCTTATTCCAGTCTTGGGGCCACCTGATGTGTGTTACCATGCAAGTTGAGCCCAGATGCAGCTTGTGCCAGGCTTGGGGCCACTTAGCAAGAGGTACAGGGCAATCACCAAGGCCAGCCAGTGTTTGTTTGGGGTTTGTGGGCCTTTGAGAGATTGTATGAAAGTCCACACCATAAGCTGAGGCAGGCCACTTGTGTGGAAAAGCCACTGAAAGTGGCTGAGGCCTAGCTTGCAAGTTGGGTGGGGCAGGGTCCAGGGAATCACCAGTGTGGTAAGAATGGTGTTATCAATAGCTTGGTTAATGGAGATCTCAGATTTGAAGCCCACCTGAGCCTACTGGCTGGGTAGGAGTAGTACTCAACAAAGGAGCTATGGTGCCTGCCAGTGTTTCCATCCCTAGAGAGAGCCACCCTGATCCCTGCCCCACCAGCCTTTGCCTTGATGCCAGTCAATTGAGTTCCTCCTGCAAGTCCCTGGCACTCTTCAAGTTACCGCCCCTGCATTGGAGCCCAGAGTAAGTGAGTCTGTGAGTGAGTGAGTCTGTGCATGGCCCCTCAAGAAGAACACCTGGGACTCCAGCAGCCCTCTGTGTCACTCAGATGCATTTCCAGCTGGTTTCCATAGCCAAATAGGGCCCCCTCTTCCTGGCTCTGGTGCCCCAGGCTAGGGAGCTAGGTGTGGAGCTGGGACCCCTTGCTCCTCAAGGAGAACCTCCATAGCTGAGGTATCCTTCCTGATTCTCAATCGCCACATCATGGGTGTGGGACTTTGAGGCAGGATTTTAAGTGGAGAGTGATAGGAAGTGGGTTGAAGAAATAGTCAGGACCCAGATCACATAGATCTTTGAAGCCTTAAGGTGTTTGAGTTCTGCTTTAGTGGAAATTGGAAGCCATTGGAGCATTTGAAATAGAGATGTGCTATGACTCAAGTTAAGTTGGAAAATGTAATGATGACTACTGAGAGACTGCAAGCTGGTGGCAAGCTACTGAAGTAGTCTGGGCAAGAGATGATGGTGGCTTGAATAACAAAATGGTTGTCACATAAAGGAGGAAAAGTAAATGATCCAGACGTGTTCTGGAGCCAGATTCCAGAGGACTTATGATTGGTGAATGGTGGTACCTTTTACTGAAATGAGGAACACTGGGGAAGTAACAGGGTGGGGGATAGGGTTTGAGAATCAAGAGTTTTATTTTGAACATGTACATTTGAGAGCACTCTTAGACATCTGAGTGGAGATGCCAAGGAAGCAAGCCAGCATGTACAGAAATCTGGAGTTTACAAGATAGGTCGAGGTAGAGGTATACCTGTATCAGTCATTGGCATAAATCTGGATGAGATGAGATCCTTTTAAAGTTTCTCTTTACTAAATATCTTTTGTTTTATCACTCTATGTTGAGCTCCATTCATTTGTACTAGGATTCTCTTAAAATCCCCTTTTACCTGTGCAGTTTTTCCAGGTTAAATGGGAAGAAAGTGAAAGTGGTAACTCCCACTGAAGTCTTGATGGCAATATAGTCACTAGTCATCCCTTAAATACCAAAACAACAAAGTCTAAATACAGGATAATCAGTAATTACCCGCATATCATGTCTTAAGATGCTTTAATTGGGCATTTATATCCCTCTCTGGGCATATATTTAGTGATGTCTGTTGTAGTATGTATGGGCAGAGAACTGTTTAATTTGCTTTGTGGAGAATAGTACAGTCTCATGTGTATGAGGAAGTGTAACAAATATTATTTAATGGAGACAATGATAAATGATTCTAAATAAACAGTTTACATTTTTAAAAGGACCTTCAAAATGTTTCCTTTATCAAATGTGAAATCTAATTTGTTTTCATTATGCTTTTACTTTGAGTTGTTGATAGTTTCTATTAAAATTTTGTAAAATAAAAAGTCTTTTTCATTCCCACGTTTAGAGGAACAGAATTGTTTTCAGGTTATAGTAGTTCCCCTTAGCCATGGTTTTGTTGCCATGGTTTCAGTTACCCATGGTCAACCATGGTCCAAAAGTATTAAATGGAAAATTCCAGAAATAAACAATTCGTAAGTTTTGAAGTGCACACCATTCTGAGTAGCATGATGTCCTGTTCCCTCCAACCCAGGATGTGACTCATCCCTCTGTATAGCATATCCATGCTGTATATACTCACCACCCTCCCTTTAGTCACTTAGTAGCTGTTTCACTGATCAGACGACTGTCCTGATATCACAGTGCATGTGTTCAAATAACCTGTATTTTACTTAATGATTGCTCCAAATTGCAAGAGCAGTGATGCTGGCAATTTGGAGATGCCAAAGAGAAGCCGTAAAGTGGTTCCTTTAAGTGAAAAGGTGAAAGTTCTCGACTTAATAAAGAAAGAAAAAAAATGTATGCTGAGCTTACTAAGATCTACAGTAAGAACGAATCTTTTATCCATGAAATTGTGAAGAAGGAAAAAGAAATGTGTACTAGTTTTGCTATCACTCCTCACACTGAAACAGTTAAAGCCACAGTGTGTGATAAGCGCTTAGTTAAGATGAATACGGCATTAAGTTGGTCAGTGAAAAACCTGAACAGGGATCATGTATGATGACTTTAGCAGGGGATGCCCTGAAGTAAGTGACCACATTCACATAACTTTCGTTACAGTATATCGTTATAAGTGTTCTAGTTTATTATTAGTTATTGTTGTTAATCTCTAATTTATAAATCAAACTTTATCATACGTATGTATGTATAGGAAAAAACATAGTACATATAGGGTTCAGTACTATCTGTGGTTTCAGGCATCTATGGGGTCGGGGATTAGAATATATCCCCTGAGGATGAGGGGGGATGACTGCACCTTCTGAAACAGTCATTAATCTACTTTATCAAGTAACAACTTATTCCAAATCAGCAGGAAAAAAAGTTACTGTAACACCTGTGTATTTTTATGCAGTTGAGTAAACTGATAGGTTTCTTTTTTCACATTTTAAATGTATTAGATATCATTCAGTTCTCCTTGTTCTACTGCCCTGCCCCATCCTCGCTGTACATTTCTAATGAATATCATATGGATTGTAATTTTGTAATTGAAAAATTCAGCATACACAAAACACACACCGTTTTTAAGCTGTCTCCCTGCCGACCTACTTATTTGCAAGGCTAATCTAATATGGTATCCATGAAGAATAATCAGGCAGTAAAGAATTTAGTACAAATTTCAGCTGAGGTTGTTGATATAGTAAGCATTAGCTAAAGCAAATATAAACAAATAAAAGACTTCATTTGCAGGAGCATGCATTTTAACCATGGCAGATGATAATACCACACAAGAGATGGTGCTGGCGGAAGTAAAATGCAATGAAGCCAAACCATTTGGTGAAACAAATCATTTGACTTACAAATAAACAGTCTGGTCTAGAGACTTCCAAAGAGTTCCTGGATCTTAGAAACTTTATGGGACATACAGTATGTAAAACTATCATATTTATTATACATTTGACTTGTCAGCTATCATAACAACACTGGAAGTGCTCCAAGCTAGCAGTGGAAGGAACTCAATGTCAGGATAGATATTCTGAAAAAAGATTTGGAAATGTATGGACTGAAAGCAGCAGAATATTTGGGTTAAGAGCCTGCAGTTGGAGATCTGCTTTTAAATCATGTTGTTTTCACTTAGAAAGAGTTGCTCTGTACCTTTCAGAACCTCACTGACTGTGTCACATACAAGATACGAACTAGTACTTACTTCACAGGGCTGTGAGATGGTTACATTAGATATTGCAGTGAGCTGCTTGTCACAGTGCTGCACACGTAGTAAATACTTGTAAATGTTATTATTATTACCATCATTAATTGTACTGACTGGACAATATAAGGGGCAAGACTTTGAAAGTAACCCTTAAATTTGTTGAGCTATGAGAAAATACTAAAAACTCAAGGCAAGAGGCATTTTTTTCTTATATATTGTTGAAATGTTTTTGTTCGATTGTTTATTGCAGATTGCCTACTTGAAGGTTTTCTTTACCGCCACCAAAATTATATAATTGTTCAATTAATATGTATCTGTCTGCTCTACTTATTGGGAAAGATCAAGCATTTGCTCCATGCCTAGCCTGAGATAGAGCTAATCCAAAAAAGGAACAAAGTTTCTATCATTTAGGAGCTCAGAGGCATGGAAATAAATTATTTCAGTCATACGATAAATGCTCTAAGTACAAAGTGTTCAGAGAACAGAAAGGCAAGTGCTTAATTCTGCAAAGAGAACCTTCCAAGGAAAGTGATGTTTAAGCTGAATGTTGAGGTTTGCCAGGTAGACAAGAAGAAAAAGCCATTTCTGGTAGAGAAAAATATCACATACAAAGGGGAAAATAAAGGAAAGGTAAATAAAGCTTTGTCTTCAAAAACTTCAATCTGTTTTATCTAGCTAGAGTCAGGTGGGAAAGGAGGAAGGTAAACCTGGAAAGTGAAGCAAGGGCAGATCTCTGCTATGCTATACTAAGGAGTTTCAACTCTGCCCTGTAGGCAAAGCAAGCCAATGAAAGACTTGAGCAGAGGACAGACACAATCAGTACTGAGTTTTGGAAAGAGTGCCCAGGCCACTGGATAAAGCCTACACTGGAGAGAAAGAGTTAAAGGAAGCAAGTTGACTAACAAGAGAGTCCAGGTAAGAGTTGATGAGATTCTAACTTAAGGCCATGGTGGGAATTGAGAGTATGTGGTAATGGAGATAAATTTAGAGGTGAAATGGATAGAACTTAGTCATTCTTTAGATGTGGTATTTGAAGGAAAAAGGAGTCAAAAACAGTTGCCATTATTGGGTACATGTGCAACAGGTTGTGGGAAAAATAATCTCTAATGAGATTAAAATAATTTCTAATGAAATTATTAATTTCTTTTTAACTTTGATTTTTGTGCTGTATAGTGCACGTAATATAGTAAAGGCAATACATGTGAAAGACCCATATAAACATATTTAGTGGGACTGTATGTTCAAAACTTTTTACTAACAGTGATGTACAATTAAAAAGGTTTAGAGACACCCTATGTTTGGATAAAATTAGTGTTATTAAGGGAAACATTCTCTCAATTTATGTTTAAGTTACGCCAACATATCTTAAAGAGTTACTCTCCATTCCTCAAGCTTGCAGTCTAAAATAGGCATCTCCAAGTTCTTACTGTCTTACTTAACTTACTGTCTAATGTAGAAGTGAGAAGAGCAGACAGACGCTTTTCTCCTTCTCCTATAACCCAGTTCAATTCTTTATTATAAACATCAACCTGAACTAATGAAACTGTGTTTTTTAAAAATTATTTATCTCTTTATTCAATGGTTTTAATAGAAAAATGAGCTGTACATTTGGACACCAGCACAAAGAACTGAACCAACACACAATTTAAATGAATAAGCTATCAAGTTTTATATATATAGATGTATATATATGTATATATTTATATATGTTAGTGAAGTGGAAGAAAGAGATAAGCTTTGACAACATCAATAATATAACTCAGGAAGGTGGGATGGATAGTACTGCAGGGATTCAAGTTGGTAAGTTTAAAAGGAAAGGAGGATATCACTGAGAAAGATTCGGAGGGAGATGCGTTTTTGATGGTTTGCTAAATGGAATTCTTAAGAAAGGAGGTAGGGATAAGCTGCTTGCAGAAGATGAAACCTGTAATTTAGATCTAATACCCCCATCCCCAAATCCACATTTTTCTTCGCCTTTCCTCTTGACTTTTTACCTTAAAACACACAATCAACTTTTAGCTTATCCCATTTCAAAAGGAGTCATACTAAACAGTAGCTGAACTACTGGCAATTCTTGGGCTCAGCTTGTGGATAAAAGTAATAATAAAAAATAAAAACATATGCAATGGAGGAAAGTTCTAAATAGAACAAAAAAGTGGATGTCATTTCCAGAAAATACATAAAGAAGCACTCTCAACCAGGTGTTGAGAAAAAGAAAAGTGTTAGGCCAAAGTAGACGAGAAATTTGAAATCTAGTTCAGGACCACAAGGACAGTCATTGAAATACTCAGTAGTTGACTGAGTACGATGGTGCAGGGAAAAAAAACAAAGGAACTTTATCTAACAGAGTACACATATGAAAATCTGATAGAAGGATTCATCAGGGTAATAGGCCAGAAAAATACATGGTGAACACCCACTCTACAAACTTTTTCAAGAAAGTATGTGTCAGGATATAAGGATCCAGTTCCATGAGCCTTCTTTCAAAAGACAAGCCCTGGACATGACTGTCTAAGCTACTATGACATAAATAAGATTTGGTGAATGGACTGAATGTGTAGAAAATTCAAGTACCTCTTGACCAAATCATCTAACATGAGAATGTCAGAAGTAGATGACCCTATTTATGTATAAATAGACATTTAAGTTCTTAATACACAAATGAGAATATTAGAGAGTTAAGAGAGAAGAAATTCTGAAATATTAGGAGCTTATTGCTTTTACGAGTAATACATATATGGCTTCTGGAAATAAAAGCCTGAAGAAGTCCGCAACAGAAATGCAATACACTGCTTGGTAAATTTTATCTTTCACTCAGATCTGTACCTGGGGAAATGAAAAAAAACGGAAAATCCTGTTTAAAAGGTTATTAGGTATAAACAATATTGAGGAGGAGGCATTCAGCATAGCTCTATATCCTCTGGCAAAAGAGGAAACAGAGGTTAATTTGAGGATTTGGAAATCATAACCATTGGAGACAACCAAAACATTTTCATGGGCGGAGGGCAAGACAGACGCCCACAAAGTACTTCTCTGGTTTATAAAACCTCACTGTAAGCACTGACGTTGTTGATGCTGCCAAAATCTGGGAAGTGACAGAAACATGAGCTTAAAATTAGGGGACTAACTCTTATTTCAGTCACCAACACTGAATTATTTCCATCTAAAGAAATAAACAAACAAACCTAATGTCTCTTCTGATGCTTGTAAGGAAAGCCTTCATGATGGTATATCTTAAGGTGAAGAGGTAGTTGGCTGCACAGATCAGAGGCTGTAGCAGGAGTCATCACGAAGTCAGGAAGAGACATCCTACAAAGGGAAAGTCAGCATTTTGTGACAGTGAGATATTTCACAATTAAATGCACAAACTACCTGATTTTTAAATAGAAGTTGATCTTACCCCTCCCACGTTAGTGACATCAGCCAACAATTAAATGTCATATTTCCATGAACACAGAGATTGATTTTTAAATTGCTGTCTGTATGAGGTATGATTAGTACTTCTATGTGAGCTGAGAGGCACACACTCAGGTGCAAATTCAAGTGGAAAATGCTGTGCCATTATGATAAGTGTTGATTCCTGTCAGATTAGTGATTACAGTGGCATCCATCCCACCTAATACTAGAGACTATAAATATAGGATGGGCAAATTGTCACTGCCTCCTGGGCAAGGCTTTCATCTTAAACACAGGTGGTACCTGCCATTCATTTCAGTATGAGCAGGAAATGCTAGAGGTACTAGATACCAGACTGGTAACAAGCCACATTCTCTCAGTGACTCTGCTACTCCTTTACTACCAATAGACAATGTAGAGAGAATTCCAGTTTGCCGTGCTAGCATTTAGAAAGGTTTTCATTTGAGTAAATTGCCTTTCCAGTGTACTAAATTGTACCCAGGAGATTGGAAATAGTAAACACAGCTTCCCCAAAGTGTCTAGTTGATAATCAGGTAGTAACAAAGACATTAAAAGAATGTGACTCTATTGAAGAGCAAGAAAACCAAGTTGTCACAAAGACTCGGTCCAATTGCCATGTTTCTCCCACCACTGGGAACAAGAAGAGGCCACCTATTTGTTCATTCGTTTCTTCACTTACTCCAAGTGTAGTGCTTAAGCATATAGCTTTACAGCTAAACTATCCAGTTTTGAATTCTAGTGCATTTGCATTAGGAGACAAGCAAGTTATTGAGCCTATCTGTGTCTCACTTTTCTCAACTGTAAAGTAGAAATAAAACATACATCCCTAAACGAGTTATAGTTAAACTAGTTACCATATGTAAGGCTTTTAGAGTATAGTGTTTGATGTTAGCTGTTACTATTTTCAATAAAGATTTATTGTGTGCTGGTTACATACATACCCTGAAAATTAAAATGTAGTCTCTGTGAGTCACAGTGGATCTCCTTTCAGTCATGATATCCATACTTTCTTGCATTTAGCTGCTTAATATTTAAAGTAAAACTTTAAAATATGTATACATGAATGAGCTAGCCTGTGCTTGTATTAACATTATAACTGAAAATAATTTGGAAGGGAGAGAGAAATACAGGTGAAATTTTATACCCAAATAAAAGCTTGTCCTAATTTTTAATATTCTTAAACAGTTGCAAAGGTTCCCAGTAAGGATCGCATGAAGGGAAGAAACAGTTTCCCTTGTGTTGTTCAATAGTAATGCTAACTCTGTAGTTAAAGAATCGGGGAACCATGAAGATTGTCCTCGGTTAAATTCCCTTCTCCCATATATCATATTTCCTTTCATCCCTTCATTATCTCTATTCTTACATCTTTGGCCTTCTGCATATCTTTGTCACTGCAGTATCAATCAGGATTCTTTCTATTGCAAGGGATGGAAATCCAACTCAAGAAAAGAGAATTTACTGACTTAGGTACATGTGAAGTCCCAGGGTTGGTTGGTTCAAGTGCAGCTCATATAATGTCTTCAGGACCCAGGCTTTCTGCTTCTGTCAACTCTATTCTCCTCCACATGGGCTTCGTTTTAAGGCTGCACATGGTGGCAAACAGAGCTGCCAGCAAACCTAGGCCTGCAAACTCCCAGATTTGGGTCCAACAAGAAAGACCCATTGCCTCTCGTTGGTTGCTGGGACCACATGTCCATGATGAACCGATCTTGGTAGTCAGGGAAAGCAATCCTTTGGGTGACAAGTCTGAGTTGCAGAGTTGCCCCTGGAACTGGGAGTGAAATGAATTTTACCTGAAGCACAAAACCTTAAAAAGAGGTAAGGAATGTTTACACAGAGGAGAATTAGTGTTATTATCAGCAGGTAGGTGAATGGGCAGCAAAACAACACTGGCTCCTTATGTCCACCCTATAGCTCTGATCCTGCCCATTCTGTTCTCAGAAACCCCAATGATCCTTTTTGCCACTTGCATAAAATCAAAGGTCTGTATGTGGCACTCAAGGCTTTTGACTGTCCTAATTTGTTTCTCACCATGCTTCCTTTTTCATTCCAGGGTCTAGTTTACTTTTAAAATGTCTCCATCCTCTTATGGCTTTTGATTTTCTGTCTCCCCTATCCACCTTGTTAATATCCTTTATATTATTGAGTGCCCAGCTCAAATGCTACCTCACAGCAAGCCAGGGAAGTCAGGGTAATTATCTGAATTTTATAGATGAGGACATTGAAGCACAAAGAGAGTAAGGAACTTGGTCAGGATGACACCCTCAGCAGTTCCCGAGTTCAGATTCTCAGGCATTCTGGATCCAGAGTCCTCCTTAAATGTACTCTCTCACCTAGGGAAAGTAAGATGGACAGACACCTCAATGATACCATATCCTACATCAACATCAGATACATGAAAGCATGCATCGAAGAAGGAAATGTGTTATGTTGGGGATTTTAGTTACCCTGATTTTCTTTACAAAGACATGGGTATTTCCCATTGCTGTAGCACGTTGTTCCTGTCTTGTCTACCATTTGTATAATGTTACAATGAAGCAGTTTAGTGAGAGGTACACATAGGTTTTGAAAAACTAAGACATGGCCAATATTTTTAAATTTTATCATCTCACTAATTTAAGTTTAAAAGTAAAAAACATTGCATACACATGTGTTGAACGCTTATTCTCTGCCAAATGTTGGACAGCTAAGAAAAACCCAAAAAACAAAACATAGTCTGTAGTCTCAGGATGCTCATCCAGTTAAGGAGACATAATTGTAAACACATTCAATACTATTTAGTGTCAGTCTTTTAATTTGAAGAAGGTAGTTGGTTTCAGGTTTTGTGTGGGGGGTGGGCAAAGGGGAAGGTTCCAACAACTACCACCAAAATTTAAGATGGTTTTACTATTGCAGATGAATGGGTAATTATTATAATAATATTCTGAACGTTTGGTCATTTTTTCTTTTGACAGTGATTTTGGGCACTACGCTATGTGTTGGGTGTAAAACGGTGAACAAAGCAGACATGATCGTTGCCTTCCTGGCACTTAACTTGTAGGAGGGTGACATTAAATGAAAAGCCAGCTGAACTTATAATTGAATGTGCTTTGAGAATTGCTGTGAAGGAGTCGACCCGAGGGCAGTGGTACAGAATGTTAGAGGGGCCGTAAGTATGTGGGAGTCATCAGTTCTCTGGGACTTGCTTTCCATTCAGTCTGCGACCTGAAGACTAGTACAAAAGAGCCAGTGGAAGCCTGGAGAGACAAAGGTGTATGGAGAAGGTGCTGACGTAGTAAAGAACGTGGGGCATTCAACCAAGGCCAGGATCTGCAGAGCAAGGTCCATGTCAGGTGAGTGGATGGAGATGAGGCTAGAGGCTAGATGAGTAATATAAGGCCTTGTGGCCCTGGGAAGAAGCATTTTAAGTTCAGTGGGAAACCATTAACAGTTTGAAGCATGGATACGTATTCTGGTTTTGGCAACATGGTTCCACATACCATGAGAGAGGTGGCAAGCCTGCCAGTCAGGAAGTTGTCCAGCAGAGCTATGCAGAGACTTCAGAGGTGGAAATAAAGAGAGCTGGGCATGTTTGGGAACCATTTGAGAGGTAGTATCAAGAATGACATCCAGGTTCTTTTCTTTATAGTTACCAGGAAGTCTGAGACTCCATGTACTAAGAACTACTACGTAGTCAGATCCCTAGATAGTCTGATCCAAGCTAAAGACATTGCAGAAGAAATGTTTTCTACTGGATTCCCCTTCTAGTTTTGAATAAAGGTCACATGCAAGAACTTCCTGTTGATTCGGTGGCTTCTGGAGTAGGGCCTAATCTTTCTCAAACGGATCCTCCCCTGCCTGCATGTTGTTTTCCTTATAATTTCAGGCTGAGAACCAACTGGAGAAACAGATGCCATCTGTACTGCGAGGTTTCTGTTGTAATCTTGACATTTACTGACAGTCGGCATATTAGAATGGCCTGTCGTGCTCCCACCTTCAGGCTTTCTCCAGACAAACCTGTCCCCAGGCTTTTTCCAGAAAGGTTAAGGCTGCCGTCTCCAGGCCTCTGTTATCTCCGGGCCAGTCTCTCTCTGCCTAGTAGGAACAGATCTGTGAAACCTGTGTTTCAGCATCATGCTGAGCTTGTAACCATACATCCTTTGCATGCAGGATTCATCATCTTTTCCCACTTCCCTAGTTCTAGAGATAAACACTTGTGGATTTATATTGCTGAATCTGAGAGATTCCAATTTCATTTATTTCACTTAAATTTTATTATTAGTTTCAGGTGCACAAAACCACATACTGATTAGACATTTACACCCTTCACAAAATGATAAAACCCCGCTAAGTCTATTACCCATCTGACATTGTACATAGCTATTATAATACCATTGACTATATTCTCTATGCTGTACTTTACATTCCATAATGTATATATATTTAATTATAGTTGACATTCAATATTATTTTATATTATTTCAGGTGTACAGTGCAGTGGTTAGGCGTTTCTATAATCTACGAAGTGATCCCCCCATAAGTCCAGTACCCATCTCACATCCTACATAGTTTTTACAATGTTATTGATTATATTCCCATACTGCATTTCACATCGCTGTGACTAGTTTGTGACTACAAATTACTATTTGCTAATCCCTTCACCTTTTCCCCCTTCCCCAACCCCCTCCCGTCTAGCAACCATCAGTTTTTTTCTCTGTATCTATGAGTCTTTTTCTGTTTTGTTTGCACATTTATTCTGTTCTTTAATTTCATTGTAAGGAGATGTTATTGTGATTCAGTACTCCAAAATAGCATCTGCTTCTTTTATAATCTGTTCTGACTTTATAAGAGCATAGAATGTCAGAGAGCTATTAATATTTCCAGTACTGTGAAGTTTACAACTCTTTCTATGTACACTGTTATGCTATTGATTATCTCAATGATACTTGGAAGAAGATGTTATTATTACCATTGTTGTAGGAGACAATTGAGACTCAGAGACCAAGTGAACTAACTGTCCAGTGTTTCATAACTAGAAAATGATGCCGCTGACCTGAAGTTCACAGCCAGATCCCATGTTTTTATTTTTTGTTTTGTTACAGCAACTTATTTACTGTAAGACGTGGAGAGGTTATATTTCAGGATACCCTGCTACATTCTATTTGGATACAAAGTTTTTTTCTATCAAGGCCTCCAGAAATATTTATAGCAAGTGTTCTAATGATTCCAGAGCGGGTCCTTCAGAGCATTAGAAACAAGCACTTAATGCCTAGAAGGGTTAGTTTTCTTTCCACCAAGAAAAACTCTGTTAGAAGACCAGCAGTCTTGACTCATCAAGTCAATTTATAAATTTGTTAAGTTACTACAAGAAATAGGAAAAGAGTGTAGGCCGTGTACTCATAGGAACAGAATTCAGAGTTCAAGCTCTGCAGATAATAGGGCAAACAGTTTTTGTTTTGTTTTTTTGTTTTTTCATTTAGCAAAGGCAACGATTTCTATACCAAATGTTACGGCCACCCACCCACCTCCAGGGTACGCAGAACCCATTAGGATGGCCTCTGATTTAGAATGCAGAGCATTGCTTCTGAGAAATCCCCCTTTCAAGGGGCATATAAATTCTTTTTTGCTATTCATGTTCTTCAAAAGCATGTTGTGTGAAAACAGGTTAACTCTTTGGCAATAAAGCAACATTTTATAGCAGCTCCATAGATTTATGCTATTATTTCAGTGTTTGGTTTTAAAATTATTTTAATTATGTTAAAATTTGAGCAATACAGAAGAGTCTGACTGAGACATTGCAGATGAGGCTCGCAGAGATGAAGTAGCTGGCAGGAGGGAGATGGCTACGTTGGAAGTTCACAGGCTTTCTGAGCCCCACGATGGCAGGCAGGCAGGATTAGAGTATAAAGCAATGGTGGATACATATAAATGGAGGCAAAACGTGCATTAGCTCCTCAACTACCAAAAACATGGGCAAACCTGGCTGGTATCTTAACCTCATTTCTTGCTTTTTAAGATTTTATCTAGAATCCAGTTTGGATT
Organism: Rhinolophus sinicus; assembly: GCF_036562045.2. Taxonomy (NCBI): domain Eukaryota; kingdom Metazoa; phylum Chordata; class Mammalia; order Chiroptera; family Rhinolophidae; genus Rhinolophus; species Rhinolophus sinicus. The sequence continues at coordinate 114,638,300 of NC_133753.1, forward strand.
TCCTCCGAAAATATCCAAGTTAGATTAAAATGAGATGTTTTTAGATCAATCAAGACTATGTCAGGGAAATTTACCCTGGGCCAGTCAAGCATAATATTCTGAAGGCTACTTGTTGTCACCTTATGTGAGGGTTATTGTGTCAGCTTAGCTAGGCGCTAATAGCCATTATGTAATCAAACACTAATCAAGGTATTTCTGTGAAGGTATTCTGTAGACTTGGTTATCTATCTATCTATCTATCTATCTATCTATCTATCTATCTATCTATCTACCTACCTATCTATCTATCTGTCATCTATCTATCATCTATCATCTATCTATCTATCCTGTTGGTTCTATTTCTCTGGAAACGTTGACTGATAAAGATTTTGGTTCTAAGAGTATTTCTCGAGGAATAGACTGTTAAGAATGAGTTTTCTACTATAAGACATTATTAAAATAAATTGAAGAAGACACAAAGAAATGGAAAGATATTCCGTGTTCATGGATTGGAAGACTCAACAAAATTATAATGTCCATATTACCTAATGCAGTATACAGATTTAATGCAACACACATCAAAATCCCAATGGCATTTTTTAAAGAAAAAAAACAAAAAAAACATCAGATTTGTATGGAATCACAGAAGACCCTGAGTAGCCAAAGCAATTCTGAGGAAAAAAGAAGGAGGACAGAGACATCACACTCCCTGACTTCAAGTTATACTACAAAGGGACAATAATCAAAACACCGTGGTAGTGGCAGAAAAACAGACACACAGACCAATGACATAGAATTGAAAACCCAAAACTAAACTAAAATATATATGGTCAGATAACTTTTGACAAAGGAGCCAAAAACTTACAATGGAGAAAAAAAAGCCTCTTCAATAAATGGTGGTGGGAAAATTGGAAAGCCACATGCAAAAGAATGAAACTAGAATGCTATCTGTCACCATATACCAAAATTAACTCAAAATGCATCAATGACCTAAACATAAGACCCAAAACAGTAAAATGCATAGGAGAAAGCATATGTACTAAACTTATGGATCGGGGTTCAGAGAGGATTTTATGAACTTGACCTCAAATGCAAGGGAAGTAAAAGCAAAAATAAATGAATGGAACTATATTAAACTAAAAAACTTCTGCACAGTGAAAGAAATCTTCAACAAAACAAATTGGCAAACGAAAAAATATGAGAAGATATTTGCAAACCACACCTCTGATAAGGGGCTAATATCCAAAATGTATGAAGAACTCGTACAACTCAACAACAAAAAAACAAACAATCCAATAAAAAAAATGGGAAGAAGACCTAAACAGACACCTCTTCCAAGAAGGCATACACATGGCCAACAGATATATGAAAAGATGCTCAATTTCACTAGGTATTGGGGAAATGCAAATCGAAACCACAATGAGATACCACCTCACACCTGTTAAAATGACTTATCAACAAGACAAGTAATAACAAGTGTTGGAGAGGCTGTGGTGAAAAAGGAACCCTCATATACTGGTGGTGGGAATATAAATTGGTACAGCCACTATGGAAAACATTATGGAGGTTCCTCAAAAAACTAAGAATAGAATTACCATATGACCCAGCAATCCCTCTTCTAGGTATCTACCCCCCAAAAATCTGAAAACATCTATCCATAAAGATATACGAGGTCTGACAATTAAGTTCGCAAACTTGTTGCAACGATGCTGCTAACATTATATAGATGTCAGAGGGATTATTCATTATGAATTTGTACCAACTGGACAAACAGTTAACCAAGTTTACTATCTGAAAGTGCTGAAAAGGCTGTGTGAAAATGTTAGACGACCTGAACTTTTCGCCAAAACAATTCATGGCTCTAGCATCATGACAATGTATTAGATTGGTGCAAAAGTAATTGCGGTTTTTGCAATTATTTTTAACCTTTTAAACCACAATGACTTTTGCACCGACCTAATACCAGCTCACATGGCACTGCCTGTGAGACAGTTTTTAGCCAGTAAACAAATAATTGTATTGGAACACCCTCCCTACTCACCTGACCTGGCCCCCCAATGACTTCTTTCTTTATTCAAAGATCAAGGAAATATGAAAGGAAGACCTTTTGATGACATTCAAGACATCAAACGTAGTACGACGACAGCTCTGATGACCATTCCAGAAAAAGAGTTCCAAAATTGCTTTGAAGGGTGGACTAGGTGCTGGTGTCAGTGCATAGCTTCCCAAGAGGAGTACTACAAAGGTGACTGTAGTGATATTCAGCAATGAGGTGTGTAGCACTTTTTCTAGGATGAGTTCACGAACTTAATTGTCCAACCTTGTATGTACCCCTATGTTCATTGCAGCATTATTCATAGTGGCAAAGACATGGAAATAACCAAAGTGTCCTTTGATAGGTGATTAGTTGAAGATGATGTGGTACATACATACAATGGAATATTACTTGGCCATAAGTAAAGATGAAATACTGCCACTTGTAACAACATGGATGGATCTTGAGATAATCATACTAAGCAAAATAAGTCAGATAAAAAAGTTGAGAACCACATAATTTCATTCACATGGGGTATAAAACTGAAAGCAACAAATGAACAAGATAGATAAACAAAAACTCATAGACACAGACTACAGTTTAGTGTTACCAGATTACTGATAAAGGGGTGCAGGGCCTGGTGGAAGAGGGTAAAGGGGGTCAAATGTATGGTGATGGAAGGAGATTTGACTCTGGTGGTGAACACAGAATCCAATATATAGATGGTATATTATAGAATTGTACACTTGAAACCTATGTAACTTTACTAACCAATGTCACCCCAATACATTTAATAAATATTAAAAAGAAATAAATAAGAGAATAAAAAAAAAATGAGTTTTCTGAAATGGTTGTGCAGTTTCAAGAATTGGTTCTCTAGATTGATTAGATTTAAAGACAGTCAGGGCTCTATTTCCAGTGGTGAAGAGGGTGCCAATGGTCCATGGTAGTATAATATGACAATAAAGATACACAAAAACATATCATTTTAAGATACTCCTAATAAAGAACCCATAAAAAGCAGGGTTCTTGGAGACTGCTGATTCTTCTCAGAATCCATCTCTACTACCCATCTCTGCTTTTAGACCTGTAATTTGATTTCAGTCCCAGCAGGCCCAAAAGGGTGAAGTACAAAGTATGGTCTATAAGGAGTTGTGCTAAACAACAAAACAACTGCATGAGTCTCTAATTTATACAGATAAAAATCTGGGGAATGTGTGTGGGAATGGATATTAAGGATGTAAGATAAAGGTGGAAGGAACATAAAGTTGGATCAGGCTGAATTTTTTGATATGGGCCCACGAGGCAGAGATTCTGGATTTAATGTGACAGCTTGGGAGGTTTGAAAGAGCTCTCAATAGTTTGGTTGGTTGGCTGAAACATGCAACAAAAGGTGGCCCACAGTAAGTGACGTTGAAATGCTGTCCTGCGTTGGTATACTGTAGAGGAAGGGACTCAAAGGCTTAGGGAGATTGGAATATTGGAGTAGATTTATCATTTAAGACCTGTTCACTCACCGTGAGAGGGTCCAAAGGATAAACCTTCCACTATGACTATGAGAAATAAATGTGTGAGGTGCGTCCCAAGAATTTTTGAAGTGCTATGTGATCACTCTTTTCTGTAGATCAGAAATTACAGTGGAGACTGCTATATCTAAATTTGGAAACCTAAATGCAATGGAAATAATTGGATTCTGGGGTGGCAGGGGCACTTGATCGCCAAAGTAAAGGTGAACGTGGTCTCCAAATGGGCAGCGGAGTCAAAGCAGCCGTCAGAATAGTCTGAGTCAAAGAAACCCATGGCATTGGCTAGTTGATTCTAGTGTTCCTAGAAGAGAATGGTTGGCAAACCTTCTGAATTCTCACTAGATCTGTATAAGTGGAAGAGTTCTAGGTCAAGTGAACAAAGTCTAACTTGAATCATGAAAACAGGGATTTGGGGCCACTCACCCAATTCCTAGACTTGAGACACTGTACAGATACAACTTCTTGAATGAAAGGGAGGCCAAGCCCACTTGAGGAAAGACCTCAGTATACTTCCCCAAATTTATACTTTCAATCTTTCTCCTAGTCTTACCCAAAGGTCCTATAGCTTTTTCCCAGAGTGACTGTGTATGGAAGAAAAGGAAATAATCAGATCATTCTGGTATTACTGGCTCTGAACGGACATTAACTCCAGGAGACTCAAAATATCATTGTGGTCCACCAGTCAGAGTAGGGGTTTATGAAAGTCAGATGTTCAATGGAGTTTTAGCTCAGGTCCATCTCACAGAGTATTCAGTAGTTCTCTGAACCCATCCTATAATTATTTCTCCAGTTCTGGAAAACATAATTGGAATAGAAATACTTACCAACTGGCAGAATTCCCATATTGGCTCCCTGGCCTATGGAACGAGGGCTATCATGGTGGGAAAGGTCAAGTATAAGCCATTAGAACAGCTTCTTCCTAGGAAAATTGTAAACCAAAAGCAATTTTGCTTTCCTGGAGGGACTGAAGAGATTAATGCCATTATCAAGGACTTGAAGGATGCAGGAGGGGTGATTCCCACCCCATCCCTATTCAGTTTGCCTGTTTGGCCTGTGAGGAAGACAGATGGATGTTGGAGAATGACAGTGGATTACCATAAGCTTAACCAGGTGGTGACTCCAATTGTAGCTGTTGTACCAGATAATGGTTTTGTTGTTTGAACAAATTAACACATCCCCTGGTACCTGGTACTCAGCTATTGATTTGGAAAATGCTTTTCTTTTTTTTTTCTCCATACCTGTTATTAAAGACCACCAAAAGCAATTTGCTTTCAGCCTGCAAGGCCAGCAATACACTTTCACTGTCCTAGCTCAGAGGTGTAGCAGCACTCCAGCCCTATGCCATCATTTAGTTTGCAGGGATCTGGATTGCTCATCCCTTCCATAAGATATCACATTGGTCTGTTATGCTGATGACATTATGCTGATTGGACCTAGTGAGTAAGAATTAGCAACTATTCTAGTTTTATTGATAAGACATTTGTGTCAGAGGGTGCGACATAAATTTGATGAAAATTCAAAGGCCTTCTATCTCAGTGAAATTTCTTGCAGTCTGGTGGTGTGGCACACCCTTCAAGGGTGAAGAATAGTTGTAGCATCTGATCCCTCCTACAACTTCAAAAGTGGCACAATGCCTAGTAGGCCTTTTTGGATTTAGGAGTCAACATATTCCTCATTTGGGAATGCTATTCCAGCTTGTTCACCGAATGACCTGAAAAGCTGCTAGTTTTGAGTTGAGCCCAGAACAAGACAAGGCTCTGCAACAGGCCCAGGCTGATGTACAAGCTTTTCTGCCACTTGGTCCAGCAGATCCAGTCAGTGGTGCTTGAAGTGGCAGTGCCAGAGAGGGATGCTGTTTGGAGCCCTCGGCAGAACCCCTGGAGGTGAATTACAGTATCGGCCCTTAAGATTATGGAACAAAGCCCTGTCATCCTCTACGGTAGTTACTCTTCTTTTAAGAAACAACTTTTGCCTGCACCTGGACCTTAGTAGAGACATAATGCTGAACCATGGGCCACCAAGTTACCATGCAATCTGGGCTGCCCATCATGAACTGGGTGTTATCTGACTCACTAAACTGTAAAGTTGGGCATGTGCAGAAACACCCCATCATCAAATAGGAGTGGTATATATGAGATTGGACTTGACCAGGCCCTGAAGGCACAAGTAAGTTACATGAGGAAGTGGCCCCATTTCTGCTCTAATATCTTCTCTTTCCCAGCCTACACCTGTGGCCTTATGGAGAGTTCCCTATGATCAGCGACTGAGGAAGAGAACATTTGGGTCTAGTTTACAGATGTTTCTGCACAATATGCAGGCACCAACTCAAAGTGGACAGCTGTAGCACTACAGCCCCTTTTGGGGACATCCCTGAAGGACAATGGTGAAGGGAAATCCTCCCAGTGGACAGAACCATAGTTGTTCAATTTGCTTGAACAGAGAAATGTTGAAGTTATATGTGTGTATATTGATTCATGGACCGTGGCTAATTATTTGGCTGGATGTTCAAGGACATAATTGGAAAATTGATGACAATGGTTTGGGGAAAGGATATGTGTATAGACTTCCCTGAATGGGTGACAGATGTGAAGATATTTCTGTCCCAAGTGAATGCTCACTAAAGGGTGACCTCAGCAGAGGAGGATTTTACTAATCAAGAGAATAGGATGACCCCTTCCGTGGACACCAGGCAGCCTCTTTCCCCAGCTACTGTTGTCATTGCCCAATGGGCTCATGAACAAAGTGGCCTTGGTGGCAGGTATGGAGGTTACACGTGGGCTCAGCAACATGGGCTTCCACTCACCAAGGCCAACCTGCCTACGGCCACTGATGAGCGGCTCAGTCTGCCAGCAGCAGAGACCAACACTGAACCCTTGATATGGCACCATTCCCCAGGGCCATCAGCCAGCTACCTGGTAGCGCGTTGATCATTGTGGACTGCTTCCATGGTGGAAGGGCAGCACTTTGTTCTTGCTGGAATAAACAATTATTCTGATACAGATTTGCCTTCCCTATGTGCAATGATTCTGCCAAAACTACCATCCATGGACTTACAGAATGCCTATCCACCTTCATGGCATTCCAGATATCATTGCTTCTGATCAAGGATATCCCTTCACAGTGGATGAAATGCAGTAATGGGTTCATACTCATGAAATTCACTGGCGTTACCATGTTTCCCATCATCCTGAGGCAGCTGGCTTGATCAAATGGTGGAATGGCCTTTTGAAGACTCAATTACAATGCTCACTATTTGTTAATACCTTGCAAGGCTGGGCCAATGATCTCTGGGAGGCTGCATATGCTTGAAATTAACATCCAATATATACACATATTTCTTCCACAGCCAGGAGTCATAGATCCCAGGAATCAAGGGGTAGAAATGGGAGTGGCGTCACTGACTATCATTCCTAGTGACGCACTAACAAAATTTTTCTTCCTGTGTCCATAACCTTGTGCTCTGTTGATCTAGAGGTCATAGTTTCAAAAGGAGAAAAGCTTCTACCAGGAGAAAGAACAATAATTTCATTTAACTGTAAGTTATAACTGCTACTGGCCTCTTTGTGCTCCTCATGCCCCTGAATCAGAAAACAAAGAAGTATATTCATTAACATACCGGTTAAGGGATTGATCCTGATTACCAAGGGGAGATCGGGCTACTGTTCCACAGTGGAGGTAAAGAGGAATATGTCTGGAATACAGGACATTCCTTAGGGCATATCTTAGTACTATTATGCCCTGCGACTAAAGTCAAAGGAAAACTACAACTTAATTCAAGCACCCCACCCTACAGATTTTGGATTTGTAAGCCCCCAAAAGCTTGTGAGCTAATTCCTTAAAATAAATCTGCGTATCTGTCTATGTATCTGTCTATGTATCTATTTGTGATCTATCTATATAAATATATTTATATATCATAGATTATGTATAAATATAAACATTTATATATAAATCTAAACACACATACACACACACATCCTATTGGAAGTTTTTCTTTGGAGAACTCTGATATACCTGTAAATTATAACTCTGAAATTAATTGCCTTTTTCCCTTTTATTATATTTTTAATTACAAAATGAATGCTTAATTATCTTAACAAGTACAACAATGCAGAATTGTACAGTAAAATATTAATGCTCTTTGCTCTTGTCCCTTTATGGTAGATCCTTGCATACCTTTCTCCACAAAATACACACACACATACACAAATGCACACTCATATTCACATGTCTAGAATTCACATGTCTAGAATTTATTTTTTTCAAGTAGTTACACTCTACAAAATACTATGTAACTTGTTTTTTTTGGGGGGTGTTGTTTGTTTGTTTTTCAGTTGAGTGATACATTATATAGTCAACTCTAGGTCAATACTCATCAAATCAATTTTAAAATTGTCACATACTGCTCACTGTATTTGCCATAATTTAACATTTCCCTATTGATGGCCTTTTGAGTTGTTTTAATGATTTTTTCCAGTTCAAATAATGATGCATTACATTTGCACTTTCAAGTATATATACTCTTGTTTTTATTTTTGTATATTCTAAAAATTGGGATTTCTAGCTTAAAGAATATGAACATTTAAAATGTTAATTTATATATAAAGACGACTTTATAAAGGTTATAGCAATTCATTGTTCTGCCAGCAATGTGTGTAGCCCCATATCTTCACCAGCACTGGATATTAGTTTGCAGTGTTATGAATAAAAGATGAGATCTGATTTATACTACATTTTTAATTTTCTTGTTACTAAAATGATTGACTATATTTTCATGTGGTTAAGAGGGGTTGACATTTCTTCTGCTATCACTTGCTTCTTCATTCCTTTGCCCGGTTTTTTTCATAGCATTGCTTTCCTTTTTATGTTTGAAACAATCTCTGAGACTTTCATCTTTACTGAATATGGCCTTTCAATCTACATAATGCGTCCATGACCATAAGGGAGGCAGGTCAGTGTTTATATAGATCATTGCAGTTTCATTGCACTGACAACCACCTTCCCACCCCAGCGAGAAACAAAAGGCTCAGCAGGAAGGTGCTGATGAGGTGGACCTTGACATTTCTGTCAGTAGCCTGGCAACTAAAGAAATTCTAAAGAAAAATCATCTTGTCAACTTCCTCAAATTAGAAATGTTTTTAGACTGCAATATAGATCTAATGCCCAGCTTGCAGAATTGCAGAATTTTCCAATTTGGTGTTGCTCCAGGTTAAAAAACATACCAGCTGAAAAATGTGAATTGGAATCATTTGCCATCCGTTCCTAATATAATGACTGATTTCCCACTCTGGATTCAGCAAGCTGCAGGCAATGGGGTTTGAACTGAGTCCAGGTGGAAGGGGGCCAGACATATTAAATTTAAGGCCTCTATTGCACAACTCCCTACAGAAATTGTGCAAATAATGTAGCTGAAGTGCTTTCTGCATGCTGTGTAACCCAACTCTTTTGGCAACCTGATTAATTCCTTGCCCTTTTCTATAGTATGTACAGTTAGGAAATATACTAAAAGGTGACAGAAACCATAATAGAATCTGTCAGGTATTACACTCAAGATGTTATCCTCTTCATTTTCAGTTTAAAAACTTCTTTTTTTTTTTTTCAAAAAAGTCTCCATGAAGCTAGGATATGATAATTACCCCTCAGTGCTATCTTCCTTTAGTTAATACCACTCATGTCTGTAGCATATAAGCCCAACCCCAGAGCTAATGGCTATTGCCCATTTATGTTGTATTCTGTAGAGCTAAATGTAAATATACACCCAGGCTTATTAAAAACTGGCCTATTTAATACAAAACAGCTTTTTAATTGTACCACTTTAAATTGGACCACCATTGCATATTTCTCGGTTTCATGCAGATGTATACACACCGTCTTCAGGGATTGAACTTTCATGTGCCCTCACTTGCCTTTTGAGCCTTTTCTCAAAAGGAGGCTGTGAGACAAGGATAACTTCTGAGGGCAAATAATAAGATTCATTTCATCCAAGATTTGTGGTAACTCCAGTTTTAGTCTTTACAAAGATGGAGGTGTTGATATTGTCAAGGTTCCAATGAGATAGTAATGCCAAGAATTACATACCAAATTCTACGCAAAACCAGGGCTTGTCAAAAGGGACTAATATGTTAAGTAGATACTATTTTTTTTCCAAATGGAAATATTTTAGAGGTGCCTTCTACCCTATTCTTTTTTACTTGTAAATTCTTTTTAAATTGCACATGAGGAACCAAGGGATAGTTCAATCTTTGGCAAATGAATTCTAACATATGACTTGGAAGTCAAATTGGCAAAAACAGGGAAGTGCTGGCTTGGTACACTACTGGTCAGGGTTATAAGCTCCTGAAAAACTCCAGTGAGGATTGCATTACAAGTGCTGGGGGAACTTAGCGTGGCACTAGAAGCTGAAGAAATGAGTCAGAATGGTTTTATTAGGCAACCTGTGGTCTGAGTGGAATTCTGCTTTTGTTTTTTAAATTTCGATTTCTAAGTGTTTCCTTGGAGTGGGCAACTTAGTTTAAATGGGACTGAACAGACTGGGCTCCAGGAATTAGTAACCAATTTGCTTTTCAGTGTCATATTTCATGTTACTTAACAGGTATCACATGTTTTCACTTGGTCTTTTCTGTATATTGATGTTGGCTCAGGGGAAAAGAATTCAAATAATACAGCCCTGGGATGCTTAGAGGTTATACCATAAATCATGCTTAGCTATAACATCAGTGTATGTTTGAGGTATAATCAGGTACCATGCCATAAAATGTTTGTCTGTGTGTATGTGTCATTCATGTCTGAAAATACTCTTTTGGGACAGCAGCCTCGCTGTGGCCTGTTGACCTAAGGAAAAACATCTGGTAATTAAATGGAAAAAATTGTAGGGTTAATTGATATGGGAAGACTAATAGGATTCTGGCTGTGCTTGGGATCAGAATGTGACCTCTGAGATATCATGAATTGGAAACTGGAAAAAATTTTAGATCTCTCACTTGAAAAAATATTTGAAGTGGCACCACATGCCAGAGTTAATTGATGTCAAAATGTATCACTCCACATCTTAGTCTTATAAGTAAGAAGTAAAGGAATGAAAAATAAGTTTGCCCTGTTGTTATGGACCAAACTGTGTCCCCCAAATTCACATGCCGAAGCCCTAATCCCTATTGTGACGTTATTTGGAGATAGAGCTGTTAAGGAGTAATTAAGGTTAAATGAGGTTATAAGAGTGAGGCCTTACTCCATTAGGACTGATGTCCTTATAAGGAAAGGAAGAGATGTGCGGGATACACACAGAAAAAAAAGACATGTGAGGACACAGGGAGAAGGCAGCCAGGTAAAAGCTGAGGAAAGTGGCCTTAGGAGAACCCCACCCTGCCAACGCCTTGATCTTGGACGTCTAGCTTCCATAACTGTGGGAAAATAAATTTCTGTCATTTAAGCCACCCAGTCTTTTATATTTTGTTATGACAGCCCTAGCCAAATAATATATCTTTTCAGTCTAGTTGCCAGAAAAGAGGTTTTAAGGCACTATGGGTAAATAAAATATATTGGAGTATCTGTGGTGTCAAAAACAGTCATCTTGTATTCTTGTGGATTTTCTGGGGGCAGACACAGCTCTAGCAGCTGGCTAGAGATTCTTCTGATAGTATTGGAAGCAGCCGTAAAAATTCTCAGAGTAAGTGGAGTAGACACCTATTGTTTTGGCTTGCCTATCTTTCCTCCACTTTTCCCTCTAACATCACTCTGTGAGGAATGACCCCTTTCCACTTTGGTCCTCAAGGTTTGTGTGTAGCTTACCCCACCCCCATGGCTCCAAGCTGGATAGGTGACTCAGAACTGGATTAGAGTACACTCACTTATCGCAAGCATGATATTCAGGAGTGGATGTGTGACAATCACAGCCACTTAGCATCAGACTGCACACTTCTGCTGGAACTCCTGAGAAAGAGACACGTACTTTCTGCTGGATTTACTAAGGTGATAGGATATAAGCCTGGAGCTGCTGTTGGCTATTTCTCAGAGAATCAAGTCAAAACAGAGGAAGCCCAAGTCAAGAGGAGGAGAGAGGTAGCATCCTTAGGCCTAAACTTGAACGTTCACATTGCTCTTGCCAAGGAATCAGTCCGTTTTTGTATCAGCCTGTATAAATGGGGTTTCTGGCTTTTACAGACAGAAAGAGACATTTTGGTTGTCACCGTGGCTGAAGATGAAAAGAGAGACATAAAATTCTGACTCAAATGCCCTCGCCCTTCTTCCAATGCATCCAAACTTCTAGTAAGCGTCTATTAAGCCTAAGCTCAGGGTCCACATTCTCATTGGATGACATCCTCCTGTGGCCTTGCCCCTCTTCATAAAACTCTCGAGGTGCCCTGCATACTCGTATGCTTCCTTGCCCTGTTACTTTGTGTTTCTGGGTGTATAAGTCCCGAAGCCTATAACCTAGAGTCTTGGAAGACAGGTAGTCTGGAAAATTACCAGTGAGACTGTTCTCTGTAATTGAGTGGGTTGGTCTATTGAGGAGATGGAGAGGGGAGGCTGTCACTGGACTGAAGAAGGTATCCTCAGGTCCTGTGTGAGCTAGACAGCAATGGAAGCAAAGACATTCGAGGCTGATTATTTACAAGCTCTGCAGAAAATAAATGGTAGGGTGGGGTGGGGTGGATGATAGTGGTGGAACACAAGTAATCAATTACCTAGATATTGGGGAGGGGACAGCAGAAGGTAGAGGGCTACATTTTAGGAATAGACTTGTTTGTGGTTTACTCATTTTATTGGGTTGACGCATGTCCCCCCCGGCCCCGCTAAAATTGATGTCCCCCTGGAACTGCAGAATGTGACCTTATTTGGAAATGGGGTCTCCGTAGATGTGAGTAGTTAAGGACCTCAAGATAAAATCATCCTGGATGTAGGTGGGCTCAAAATCCAATAACTTGTATGCTTATGAGAGAGGAGAAGACACAGAAACTTAGGGAAAAAGCAAGCCCATGGGAAGAGAGAGGCAGTGATTGAGGTTATGCCTGGTCGCTAGCCAAGGAACACCAGGTGCCGTCAGGAATTCGAAGAGGCAAGGAAGGAGTCTTTCCTGAGCCTTGGGAGGGAGCATGTCCCTGGCTACACGTGGATTTTGGACTTCTGGACTCCAGTTCTATGAGAAAATAAATTCCTATTATTTTAAGACATCAAATTTTTGGTAATTTGTTATGGTATCATAGGAAACTGGACCATCTATGAACCTGTATGTATGGGCAAGTGGGAAGCAAGTTGAAAAGTCTAAGAGATGGCTTTGCTAGAAAAGCGGGGGCTGGTTCATGTCAAATTTCACTAGCATTGAGATCACAGAGAACAGTGCTATTCCCCATGTGAGCTATACCTGTGCCTTTAATCTTAATTCATGATTAGATGCTCACAGCCTGGTGTGTTACCGGCTGGCCATTCCCAATAAGACAACGTGGAGACTTGCTGAGCTTTTTGCACTTTTCTCAGAAAGGGAAGGAATTGAACAATATGGAGCATGATGATTTTACGATGGATATTTTGCAGCGTGTGCTGGCATTGTGACAAACTGGCCATCTGCTTCGTGGAGGTAGCCCAGCTCCATCAAAGAGACAGTGTAATTCCTGCCTCTTCTTAGAAAAGCATCCTTGTAACACAATAGTCATTTAGTGGGTGCATTGTGTGGCCGTGTCAATGTGAATGACCAAAGTACCATTGTCCCGGGTTGCCTTGGACAGTCGCAATTTCCTTGGACAGTCGCAATTTATGGGTGATGTCCCAACCTCATTCTTGATAAGTGCACTTTGAAAAGTGCTCATGTATGGATGATACATTATATAGCAACTTTAGTTATGGCACAATCGCTCATTTTTATTTTTTTAAAATGCTAAAACTTTGCAAATTGATTTACTTTCCTTTTCTAGCCAACCCCACAAGATTACTTAGTTACAATGTTTTGGAAACAGAGTTTTTTTTTTTTTGTTTTTTTCTTTATTTTTTTTGAGGGACTTTTGCTTGGGAATGAGAAAAAGGAAGTTTATAATTGATTTGTTTCCTAAAGACTGGTTGGCTTCCCCTGCCTCCCCCACCCCCAGCCATGCCCCAGGTTGCTCCCCTACCTGCTTTTTGCTTTGGCTCTCACAGCAGTGCCTCTATCCAGAGAAAGGAATTTGGCTGCTTCAGCAGTGTGACCAACTGCACACAGCCATGTCTGCAAAGCAGGTGTAAGCTGGCATCCTGCCCAAGCCTGGCCAGACAGCTTCATAAATCCTGCCCTTACCGCAGCCCCGAATTACTTTTCATGACACAAAGCCAAGCTGCGTTATTCACCTAATGCCCCGATTTACAGTTCCCAAGACAAAAGAACATACAGATAGAGTTTCAGGGCTCTGTTTGCCTTCACGTTTATCTAAAGGTTAGTTTCAGGTCAAGCTCAAGAAACCTGACAAATGGTGGTGAATAAACCTAAAAATAAATTAAGTGCAAGTGGGAAACTTAAGCATTCCTTGTTCTTGTGCCAAAAGAAAACTCAACCCAATTTACATTCTTTTAATATCTGAAACAAGCAGCTGTTCTCTTATTCGTGGCATACTAGGGAATTATTGTGTTCCCCTCAGCTCATACACATATGCGTGGGTGTGCTTATACATAAGGCACGCACATGTACACACACACACACACGCATATACACATCTGCGGTCCCCACTTAGGAATTTGTTCTGTGTCTTCAAGGACTAGTCGCATAGTGAGAAACACACTAATCTGGTAGAGTCCTGTGGTGGCCCAGTAGTGCCACCCAAAGTCCTGCCAGGCCCAGGAATACTAGGACTGCAAATAAGAAATCTCATCCCTCTAAGAACAGGAAAATCAGATGTACAAACGCTGGTACTTGGAGAAAGAGAACTGCTCATGTATCATTTCCATGAGGGTCAAGGCCAAGCAGTGAACCTGAAGGATACTTCTTGCAGAGGCTTAGAATGTGCTGGAGGCAGCTCACATCTTCCACGAATACTTAGTTTGCAAATTCGTCTTTTTGCTTGGTTTTGTTTTTAAATATATTTGTATTTCCATTCTTACTCTCTTTAAGTCTCCCTCCATCTCCCTGCTTCTCACCAACCCCACTCTCAGGAAGCATTCCAGTGAGAAGACAAATGAGAAATATGATAAAAATTAACCATATAGTAGTAATGCTTTCTCTGCGCAGGGCTAATGGTTTTATAAAAGTTAATAAATGAAGGGCTGGCAATGAGTGAGTCTCTCAAATTGAAAATGCCTCTGCAGAACCTCAGGATATCAAGAGAGTCTGTGGCCCAGATGCCCACTCCTGAGGGGCTGCTGGGACAGCACTTACTTCCCCAGGCTGGGTAAAGAGTTTTTCTAAGAAAAACAATGGGCAACAAAAAAAGTCCCCCTTCCCAGCTTCAGAAAACTATAACTGACATTGAAATTTATCCTACTACTATTATTTTTTCTGGATATAAACTTGCTCTATGATATGAATTTTCCCTTCTCCCACTCTTCCCCACTAGTCACTCCATCCTCATTTTTCTATTCACTGGACTGACATAGAAATCTCACTAAGGCAAGTAAGACGTTTCTAGAGAATAAAGACTTTGATCCCATCTAGATTTCATAGGGGGTTTTGTAGATTCCAGCTGCCTCTGTTACAGAGTTACAGAACAAGCCCAAGGTTTTTTCTAAAGACCAAGTCAAGTAAAACACACTGTCAAACTTCCGAATGCAGAGGAATAAATGTGTGCCAGATAAATGTGTTTCAGTGATGGGTTTGACAAATCTACCACATGGCACCTGGACAATTGAGGTTGAACGAACAATTTGGGGAACAACACACGTTATGGCACCATTAGAAGCCATATTTGCTCTACGCACATCCTCTCAGCTCTCTCCCACCCTGCACATGCTCCTGGCGTCCTCCTATAAGCCCGTCTGTCTGTCCTCCTAACTTTCCCTTGATCCACAAACAGTGCAAGCCGGAAGTGCAGGGATTTTATTCCCGTGGGAGCAGCCCTTGGCCAGTGGCACATGGGAGTTGGAGGATAAATATCCCAGTGGGCATAACCCGGGTGTGATTTTCCCAGGCCCCCAGCCGTCCCCAGCGGGATCATCCCATTGCTCAGGGCCATAACTGGCTCAATAGTGCCTCCTTAAATGGCTTCTTTGCCTTCCTGTCTCACGTCCCCTCCCTCCTTCAGGTGCTCCCGGGCTCCCCGCACAAATAAATTTCTTATATTCACACCCTTGTCTAAGTCAGTTTCCAGAGGATGCAACCTATGAATGCCCCCACATGAGGATATTTGTAAAAAAGCAAGATGAGCCCATGGGAACTATATAACTTGTTTTGGGAAAGCAGTTCCCATAGGGAATTTGGGGATGGCACAAAGGATATTGATCAGAAGTAGCCAGGTAGATGCATGGGGGTGAGGGGTTAACTTCCAGCTCCCAACGTACCAGTGAAATGTGGAGTGTGTGGGTGTTGTGTGTACATATGCAGGCAGTGGAATGTGGGTTGGGGGTTGCAGGGAGAGAGTAAGGATTCTAGTCTTCCGTTATTAGGATTATACTGAAGACAAAGTGTTGCTTTGAGATTTGTCTGTGTGTTTGAAAAGGCAGTTGAATGTTATTAATGTATTCCAGGAAGTACTGAATGCCAACTTGAAGCTTTTATCAGCTTTCTTTGCTCTAATTTCTAAAGCAAAAATGCCTTCCCTCCAAATACTCTATTAAAAGAACATATGAAATTAATGAAACATATCATTACTTTTACAATGGCCAAATTGTAGATTTGTCACAGTACAGAGACAGAAACTCATTAAGCCATTGTACTTCTGCTTCACGTTTTATAGTGTGTTAAAAGAAAAAAAAAGAATTTTCCAAACCTACCAACCCTTCTTTTTTCCTATTGTCTCCCTGAAACTTCTTTTAGAGTTCAAGCTGCAAATCATCTGACTTATCTCTCTACGCCTGTAGTACAGTGGAAACAGAAATTAAGAATAGATGTGTTGTGGCTGAAAACGAGAATCTCAATTTGGGGTTGTGAATTTCATGGTTTATTTGAGAAGTAGGATAGAGTTGACAAGTCTTGCATCCTTTAAAAGCAGATGTGGACAGCAGCATTCTTCTTTATCAACCCGTCAGAGCCCTTCTCTCATATCTTTCAGGAAAACTGAATTATTTATCCCACCGGGCTTGGGCATTTTAGCAAACGTCAGCACAGTTGCAGTGTGAAGCCACGCCGATTGCTCAGTTGCCCTCTGCGTTATATTGAACAATGCTGAATCTTTTGAGTGGATGCTATGAGCACAGGAAAGAATGATACGAGGAATCAAGTGCTGCATCAAGTTACAATCTGTCACTTCTCCTTCCACACTCTATCCCTGCACTTAACTGCAGTTGAACACTTTGAACGAATGTGAAAATCTCTCATCTATCTAAACCAAAGCTTCTTAGTTGCCTTTTATTTTCAAAGTTAGGCTGTATTTTAAAAAGTGTTGCACAGAGAATTTGACGTGAATTGTTTTTAAATATCCACAAACTGTTTTTTATTTTTAACAAAATAAAATTTCTGATGAGGCACTTGATGGAAATAGTATCTTTATGACCTTAATCATGGAGCTTTGTCCTTGCCTTATTCTGGAAAGTCACATAGGAAATGACCAGTTGAGGGAGAGAAATATATTTCTTTTGGTCCTTTCCCACATTATTTGAGTAGCCTTCAGTTACTGTTTGTATCAATCAGGGGTTGGTGGGGAGGTGGGGAAGGGAGGGAGGGAGGGAGGGAGGGAGGGAGGGAGGGAGGGAGGGAGGCAGGGAGGAAGAAAAGAAGGAAGGAAGGAAGGAAGGAAGGAAGGAAGGAAGGAAGGAAAGAAAAGTAATTGGTTCATGATTGCATAATATTATAGGAACTGTCAAGTCCAAAATCTGTAGGGCAAGCTAGCAGGTTGGAAACTTAGTCAGGATTTCTATGTTATAGTCTTGAAAAAAAATTCCTTGTTCTGCAGGAAATCTCAGTTTTTGCTCTAAAGGCCTTCAACTGATTGGATGAAGCCCATTCACACACGTTATGGACAATAATCTGCTTTACTTAAAGTCAGCTGATTGTAAATGTTAATCACATCCACAAAATATCTTTACAGCAACATCAAGATTCATGTTTGATCAAACAGCTGGGCATCGTAGCCTAGCCAAGTTGACACATAAAATTAGCCATCATACCCCTCAAAAGGAAACCATTCCCTTCATGCTTCATGTTGTACTGAAGAATATGGTATTTTAAGTGAGACAGACTTGGATTCAAAATCTAGGTCTGTCACTTACTATAGGTCCTTGAGCAAATATAAAATTTTCTGATTCTTAGTTTTCTTATTTCTTTTTTCTATATATTAATTAAGATTACTTCTATTGCAAGATACAGAGAACCCAAACCAGTCAGACTCAAGAAAAGAAAGGGGGGATGGATTGGCTCAAGAGACTAAAACTCTGAGGTGTTGGCATGAATTCAGTGTGATCCAGGGCCCACATGATGCTGTGGAGACTCAGTTAGGATCTTGTTTCTCTCCCTCATATCTCAGCTCCTTTGCTTTGTGTTGGTTCCATTCTCATAAGGCTCTCGCCCTGTGGTGGCAAGTGATTCCTAACAGCTTCCATCTAAACCTTCTAGGTTAAAGATCATTCAAGAGCACCTCTCTGCTCTCCCGAGATGTACCCATCCCCAACCATTTTCTGCATCCAGCATAGCCAGGCTTGGTCACGGACTCTGTTTCCTGGAGCTGAGGCTAGAGCTCCATCCAAACAGATGGCCTGAGAGTAGAGAGTGGATGGATTCCCAATCAAAACTTGGAGCCTGCTTATCCAGAAAGGAAAAATAGATGCTTGGGAGGCACACACACACAAAGCAAATCTCCACTGCATGATGATTTTAGTACTTAACTCATAAGATGGTTATCAGGATTCCATGTGTGTTTATAAGGCTCCTGGAGCATAGAAGGAATTCAATGAATGGCTGTGGCTGTTTTTGGAATGCTTCTATTGGTACATGATTGGGACTCTGAATTGTACATACTTTATAGCAGTGTGAAAACACCGCTTCCATCTCAGTTCTGACTCTCCCAGGTCCTTCCCTTCCTTACATATTGTCTGTCTGAGAGGACTGGCCATTGAAGTTGAGTTTCTCTTCCATCAGATCAGCTCTGATTGGTCTACATAAGTACTAGACCAATATTCTAACCTAATATTGTGGGCATTGGAGAACACTGTGTTATGACAGGAATGTATATATGTATTTTAGAAAAAAACAACAACCATTTCAGATACACTTTTTAAAATGATGAGCTATTAGGGGCTTTGTCTTAGATAGTCTTACTTCAAGATGGCCACCATCACCTTGGTATATCATTTGTGTGTAATCAACCTGTCCTGAAGAGAATGAATAGAACTGATTGGAAGTGAAATTTTGGCAAATTAAAGTGATAGTAGCAGATAAATTTTAGTTAAAATTGAAATGAAGAGAGTTCAAAGCAGAAAAAAGAAATGAGCCATAATGGGAATTCTGAAAGGTTCTATAATCAGCTTATCTTGAGCAAAAGAATTAAAGCAATTAATGGAACAGATTGGCTCCTGGGGTAAAATTAAACACAACGCTCACCACTCTCAGTTCTTTATTTCGTTCTTTCCATTATATGCTCCAACTTTCTCCCTTTTTCTCCTGTCCAACTTCTTTTTCAGCATTTTTCTTTATCTTCCATTTTCAATAACACTCTTGAGCTTATCAATGGCACCTGTGGTTGTCACTTAATCTCAGTTTGCCTCAGGGAAAATGCTGTGTGTGTGTGTGTGTGTGTGTGTGTGTTGGTGCTAGTGATGGGCTGATGTTGGAGGCACTGGAATTAGAGATTCTGAAAATAGAAATTATTTTATTGGCAGTGTTATTTTGAGCACATTGGAATGGGCAGAGATGGCAGGTAAGGATATTCCTAAAAATCAACTGGCAGTCCAGGCACCCAGAAACACTTTAGACCCTAACTTTAATTGAAACCAAGAGAATTAAGTGTTTTTGTTCATGTGAAACAGGAAGAGCATGAATTTTTGACAACTTAATCTTAGAGGAGAAGAATGAAGAAATCAACTTTAGAAAAAATAGGGAAGAAGGTAAGGGGGCAAAAGACAGATAATTCCTGCGGAGGATTTTAGATAGCCACAGAAATTCTTTGCCAAAGTATTCCTGAATACTTCTTTCAAATAATTATAATTTATATTTTTTCCCAGTTTTTGAGAGTTGTGGACATTTGCATAGTCAAATATTTTTCTCTGCTGTGCCAACAGTCTGGTTAGATCGTTAAGGATTACTCCTGCTTCCTGGGCTGCTGGCATCAGCCTTTAGCAGGTAGGGAAGGCAAGCACACTGGAATATGACTTGGAAAAAAACTGGAGTTTTATGAACAAATATTTAGAAATCGGTAAAATTTCAGTCCTCCCAACCTTGGCAGATTTCCATATACAGGGAGCTAAATTAAAATCAAGAACAAATCAAATGTGGGGAAAAGGAAGAAAACTCTTGAAGGAAAGAATGGTGTAGGTACTAGAGGATTAGTATTTATCTTATCTACATCTTGAATCATAAAGCAAACAATAATTAGTTTAAATAATGAGCTCCCCGTAAGTGTTAGTCTGCTAGCAAGCACTTCTAATGTTTTATTTTTTTCTAAGTGTCTCAGCAAGAGTTTTTGTCCATCAGCGCTGTTTCAGGGTGCCATTATAAATATGGGCCACCATGGCCTTGGCACCTTTCTTTAATTGAAACAAAGCAGAGAGGTTAGTGTGTTTGACAATGATTTAATTTTATCATGATGATAACTGCCATGTAGACAGAAAGGAAGAGAATTGCTTTATTTATATCAGCAATGATAATATTTATGGAGTGTTTGCTAAGAACTAAGTGTTTTTCATAAATTATTCCAATCAACATTTATATCAACCATCCAAAGTAGGTATAATTATCTCTACTTCTTCAGATGAAAAAAAACAACAACAAAAAAACTGAGGCTCTAGTTGGTGTAGCTACTTTAAGGATATCACACTAAGCTGTGGAGTGAGGAATGAACGTGTCTTTTCCAATTCATTTTAATGCACTGTTAGTTTGAGTGTTTTAATTGCAACTTCCCCCAATTGAGCTATAGTGACAATCTCACTTTTCTGTAGTGAAATCTTGGTCAGATTTCATAACTTGGCAGCCATTTTTGGTTTAAGACATTCTCCATTTCTCTTTAAAACTCATTCTTGTTCATCTTATAATATCAGCTTTAAACTCAATTCCAAGCTTGTCTTCTTCCCCTACTTGTCCCCCACTAGGGCCAGCCTTGGTTGTGGACACAGTGGCTTGAATTGTGGTAGGGGAGGAGACACTCAATCTCCTCCTTAAACGATTCCTCTGTGCTTTCTCTAGTAGCTCTCCCTTCTCCCCTCCCTTTGGACTCTATCTTTCTGGGGCCACCTTCTTGTCCACCATCAGTGAGGAGGAGAAAATTCTGCTTATGAGGCTACAGCCTGTCAGTTCTGAAAAGTGACTCTAGTTTGCTCTAGTTCTATCTGGTTTTATTTGATACTGCAGTCCATGGTTGATTTGTAGGACCCGTTTCACGGAATAATATCCGTCTTCCTAGCCTCCTCAGTTGCTGAAGAACCATCCTCCCCTCAAAAGGGCAGTGAGCTGCCTCCTTTGTCTCTGCCACAGCCAATCAGTATATGCCACAATCCATTTCCTGGGTTCGGTGTCCCTTTGCTTGTCCCAATAGCCACATAGATTCTACATAGCTTCCTGCCTTTTGTCATCCTAAATTTTCCAACATGTGGAGCTATAGGAAGTGC
The DNA here is from genome assembly GCF_036562045.2 of Rhinolophus sinicus. Classification (NCBI taxonomy): domain Eukaryota; kingdom Metazoa; phylum Chordata; class Mammalia; order Chiroptera; family Rhinolophidae; genus Rhinolophus; species Rhinolophus sinicus. The sequence continues at coordinate 114,659,702 of NC_133753.1, forward strand.
TTGGGTTCTTTTCTGTGTTTTTCTGAGGCCAATGAAAACTTGGAGGACACCTTCTTTTTTTCCAGGCACCTGACTTGGTTCTTTCAAGTGCTGATACAGTGAGCTACTCCAGCAGGCCTCATAAGGGTAGAAATCCTTGGACCAGGTTCTGCATTCAATAATTCTCCAGTGTTTGGCACACATTTCATGCCTCTCTTTCCCTTCTGTGGGGCAGAGGTTATATTAGTTACTTAAAATAACAACATGCTAGAAACTGAGGCTTCTAAACATCTTTCCCAAGAATGTCATCATTACGCTTCACACAGGTGGCTGCCCCAGAGTAGGTCAGTGGATTCTGCAGGTTAGTGAGCACTCATCCAGGGGGAGAGGTGCCAGTCTCCCCTTCTTCCAGCATGGCTGCATCTCTTTATGAGTGACTCTTTGGAACTGCCCCACACTCCACACATGCCTGGTTTCATAGAGGAAAGCACTTTTCTCCACAAACTTTAAATGCAGAATTCAACCACACTCCTCTCTTTCTCATGTAACCGTGGGTGAGGATGAAGGTGATCACGTTGGTGGTGAGAACACAGCAGCACCTCTGTCAGGAAGCCCTGCATGTAGACAGCCTGTCCTAACTGTGGGGCTTCCTGGTGTCTCTCCAACTTAGATTGTGGGATAACTAACATCTCTTCCCTCACTTTTGGTCCCTATTCCCAAATAAAAGATAATAGGAAAAAAAATCCATTTGGACATCTGGTTACAGTGTAGATACACTTTTCATTGTGTACTTCAGTTTCTGATTGCTTAGATTTCCCGATCAATTGGTCTCCAAGCCATAAATGGTTGTGTCAGTCAGGAAATGCCTATTAGATATTTGCTTAATATGCATGATGACATATTTTAGGGGCCTACTACTCATTAAGCAAGTAACATTTTAAGGAAGTAGTTGAGCCATGAGACTAAATTGAACTGTATTTTAGTTTATTCTGTAATAATCAGCAATCTAATAAGAGTAACACTAAATAGAAGGATGCCAGGGAGACATCCCTTTACATTATTTTTCTTTACCCAGGAAGACGATAAAGCACATCCTGACTCAGACAGATTTGAGATCTATTCCCTAGTGCTATTTTCAGAGAATATACAAATGTAATCTTTAGGCGCAGTTAAATGCGCTCCTAGCATTGGTACTTGTTTTCTTTATTATGCTCAATTCCAACTTTACTTTGCTAATGACCCAAGATAACCCGCTAAAAACTATAGCCCAATACTCCCAATGCCTTACTCATCAGATTTTTCTATATTAGCAATATAAAACTATTTATCTTGAACTTTATGAAACTTCAAGGGTGGTTTCCACAACACTTTTCAAATCTTATCTTCCACTGATCAAATCCACAGTTTTAAACTGCCTTGGTTCACTATAGCCCATAAGTGTGTTTTCCTCTATTCTGTTTCTTCAAGCTCTTGCTTTCCATTAAGATACAGGACAGATGTTACCACTATCTCTGCATGGCTAATAGAATCCCTTTCTCTGACAAGGTGAGTCAAGTTCAAATGGAAGAGAAAGTATAGAATGTTAGTTGGAAAAAAAATCACTGCAATTTTTTAAAAAATGGATGAACATGTGTATACCTGCATGGCACTTTTGTTCTATTGATGATTTTTTAAAACATTGACTTATAAAGAAAAGAATAATGGGGTACAAAAGAACTAATCAGAGATTCTATGGGTTTGTGGAAAAGAGACAAGAAAAGAATAAACTCATCAAAAGACAGCAAAGGTGACTAAAAGGAATAAAGAAAGAAACATCACATGAAAGAAATTACAAAGAGAAAAGAACCATTAATTTATTTATTTAAATTGGAGTGAAGTTTCATTTAGACTATAAAAAAAGGTACTAGATAAAGTTGATTTTGATAGAAAAAATAAGAGAAAATGGGACACTAGGCTATCGGATTTCATCCAATGCTATAAAAAATACACCTAAATATTTGGAATTTGAATATTTATAAATTTGTGACTACAAAGTGAACAAGTAGTCAGTAAGAATTCTGCCAAGTAACAATATTTTTTAATTTACAGAAAATCAGAGATTTACTCATATATGAGCCTGGAAAAAAAAAAAAGGTATTGAAAACTAAAGAAACAAGACAGCAACTTAAACTGTTTGGGGCGGTTTGGACAGGAGTTCAAAGAAGTCGACTAATGTCTTCAAATGTATCAGACCCTTGTCTTTGGGAATCCGGGGCTATTTTTGTGTAATGATTCTAATTTTAATTCCTAGAATAATAATATAACACATCTGAAAAAAATACATCTGTAACTTAAGAATACAGAAGGGTTATTGTCAGGTGATGGGCAGCAGTGGGCCAAAATTTCAACTAGAAACATACAAAGTGCATTAACCTTTGGACAAAAGAAGAAGGAGGAGGAGAAAGTGGTGAAGGAAGGAGGAGGAGAGTGCTTATTTTTCGTAGGCAACTTTCTTGATTCCTAGCGAGTATTTTTTTAAAATATCTTTTTAATCTTAATCTTCATTCATTTTCCTTGTTAAGAAAAAACGTTATTTTTATAATATGTTTATTATAGAAAACCTAGAAATACAGCAAAATACAGTTTACTCTCATGAGAATCATTCTTCTAAAAGTCCTACCTTCTGCTTTATTTTCCAAATAATATATTATAATTTGTATGGTCTTTAAATATTCAGTAAAATTTAATTGAATTATCTACCCTTATTGTTTTGGGGAAATCAGATAGTTTCACTCTGATTGTTTAAAAAGCCACTGTTTATGAACATCTTCTACTAAGGTTTTTGTACTCTTCTTTGATTATTTCTAAGCATTGAGTTACTCAAAGGGTAAGAACATTTATGTCTTTAAGACTCTTACCTGCAGTTTACGCAAATCTTAATTTGGAGTCTGTTTAGAACAGTTTTATTCTTTGTTGAGACTTTTCAGTTATTTGGACAACCTAAAATAATTGAATTATATAAGTAACCCAGACCCCTGACTACAGATGCCCTCCCTTGTCTCTGTTTCTCTTCACGCTGGGATGCATGGGCTGATTAGGTTCATGTTGAGGGTCTGTCCACTGGCAAGCATTTCTTCCCAGAGAAGGAGATGTTGGTGGGTTAACGTTTACCTATTTTTGCCTTGTGGATAATAACGTAGGTTTTGATCCCTTCTCTTTTTAAGAAAAACATGCTATCCATCATTAAAGTTGAAATCTTGGAAGATGTATTCAAACTCATTAACTACCTGTAACTTCCTCTGAAGTTAGGTATTCGAAAACATAGGAAATTCAATAATTTAAGTTAAAAAAAACTGTATCTTTCAAAGGCATGTTAAAAAATACAGTTATCTAACCAGATTATGGGACATAGGTGATTTAGAAATACCCATTTTCATTTGTCATTAGTGTCCTGACTTAGAAACTGAGAAAAACAATGGTCCCCCACAATGTGTTTTGGACCTCAGTTTATCCTAAATTCTAAATTCAGAGATGACTTTGTAGACAGTAAACCTTTCATTTAACTCCTATCCTTTGACATATAAAAATTCGGCAAAAAGTCAGGACATTATAGAATAAGACCAGGTAACTTCAAAAATTACAATGTCTGAACTACAAAATTCTTTCCTCAGAGCTACCAAAATGCTGTCAATCCAATCTTCCTAAGACTGGCGACTGTTAATTTGTTGATTGTTAATTCAGCATTAAGTCTAATGAGTGATATTAGAGTTGAGGCAATTACTCAGATATTTCAAAACAAAACAAAGAAAAGTTTTGCTATCAAGAGATACAGCACAAAATGCAACACATGGGGCACAATTATCCGGCCTATTTGAGCACATCCATCAAATCCGTTATATAACCACTCGTATCTGCTCTTCAGAAGGTTCCTGTTCTCTTGTCTGTTGTCTCATCCTGAGGCTCCTCTTAGCCATTTTGTTTTTTATACCATTCTCTGCCTCTCCCACCTGTTTAGCTTCTGGCCCCTATGTTAAGCTCACTTACACATTTCTCCAGACTCCCCTCTTGTTTTCTATTCTTTGGAAAGCAGTATGTTTTCCCACTTCAAGTCTTGTGCGTGTTTTATTTATTTTTCCTATTCTGTGTGAATCTCAAAACTTTTGCAAAAACTCCCTACACTTTTCTCTAAGTGGAGTAAATCAATAAGATGGTGAGTGTCTGACCTATCTAGCTGAAACTTGACTTAAGGGAAAAAAAGCCTCCTCCAAATGCCCTATATTTTCGAACTGCATAAGCAACTGTCTAATTTCCCAGACTAGTTAAATTAAGATGTGAATTTACTAGGATGTTTATAGCAAGTTTTAAAAAGCAAGGCCTCTGCTAAAATTAAAAGAACAGTGCAACCCGACCTGCTTATATTAGAAGAATTTTAGTTTGGCCGGATGGGTATCATGTAGTTCTGAGAGCATATTTTTGTAGAATGCTTTGCATTTTTTATGTCCACCATGGGGGAACTCTTTCAAGAAGCCTGGCTCAGAATGTTACTTCAATGCTTTTGAAATTCAAGATGCAGAGAGAGCTTTGGCAAATGCAGCACAGTCTAGTTCAGTGCTCAGACATGGTATTTGGGAAGCAGAACTGAAAGCCCGCTAATTGTTTGCCTACATTCGTGACAACCAGATATGGCATCAGCCGAACCTTTTTGATATGATTTGTTGCTTTCATTTCTTCTTTTTGAATAATTTATTCTCTGCATATTTACCTATCACATCTATCCCACCAAAAATGTGTTCCTAAAAGTCTTCACAAGCCCATGTCCTAAAATTTCAATTGATTGTGAATTTCAGGGCAAACTCCTTTGGTGATGGTCTGATCTCCTAGGGAAAGTACATTAGGCCCATGGAAAGAACATGTATTGATTTATTGGTTTTATGCCTGACTAACAATCTCTTTCTGCAATTTTGTTCCTATTAATTCCCAGTTCCACTTACTTTTTGTCCACCAGTTGCTAACTCGGTGTACAATTGTCATATTTAAGAAGTAAAAACTAGGACTATAAGTCACAAACCTGTTAGCTGAATCCAGCATGCACACACATGTTTGATTTGACTCATGACACATTTACAAAGGAGAATTCACTGAGACATCTGAACCTCCCAGCTTTGTCTTGAAGAACCCAAGATCTTCTGATACTCAGCCCACCCTCATGTGTGCTGAGTGGTAACTGACTGCATTAGATGAAGCTGAGAGTCTTCAGATGACCCTCATCTGCTCTCACCTGGACCTCTCCAATCATTAATCGGCCATCTGTCCCCCCTAGGCTTTGAATAAGCTAAGTCCTGATTTTGAATCATCAGAGAGGTTTGGATGGGAGTCCCACAAGTAAATCGTGGTCTTTTAAGTAATTCAGGCTTTTCCTGAATTACTTAATCTTCTGCTCTGGATCTTCATTTGTGCAGTAATGGCCATCAATACCTATATTTCTTTGACCAGACATTATTATTTGTGTTTCGTGTCACCAATATTTATAAGCACATGACATTCCTAGCCATGTTTTATACATCTGTTATACAGGATTAGAAATTTATAGGATGGGGTGCCCAAAGAAGTTTTATAACTTTTCCAGATCTTTAAATAAAAGCATAAGCCTAGATAGAGAAATATGACGATCATTTGGGTCAAATTAAACCTATAGGAAAACAACATCCCCATTGCCTATTAAACTGAATCTCATATGAAATGCTTTTAAAAATACATTGTTTGCTTTGGATAATAAGTTGTTAGAAAGCCCACTGAGCATAAATAATTTTGTACTAAATTATCCCCAGTTTATTCAGCAAACTTTCATCTGTCACGCCTAGACGTTATCCAAGCTGATGACCCCTAGGCAATCCCATGGTCATATTTAGTACATTGTGCTTATTGTTATATTTTCATCAGTTTAGAAATCCTGGGTCTTTTGCTTAGGATATCACAAGCCTGAAGTCAAATGTCAACAGGGTCTGCAGAGTCATTTGAGGCTTGACTGGGCAAGGATCTGCTTCCAAACTCACTCAGGTTGTTGGCAGAATTGCATCTGTTGGACTGAGAGCCTTCGTTTCTTGCTAGCTGTCACCCAGGATTCCATCCTCAGCAACTAGTGGCCATCTGTGGTTCCCTGCCACATGGGACTCGCATCATGGCTGTGTACTTCCACAGAACCAGCAGGGGAGAGAGACTCCTGAAAGGTAGGTGTTGTCATCTTACATAATATCATTCACATACAAGGAGTCTCGTACACCCTGTCAACTTTGCTAGTCTACCGATTAGAAGCACGTCACAGGTCCCACACAAACTCAAAGGGCACACAGAATTTGAACACCAGGAAGGGCCAATAAGGCCGGCTACCCTCAGAGTTGTTCACCACACTCTGCAATATCAAAAGTACGCTTTTGAAGAAATTAGATATGGGAAATTACTCAAAAAAATGACATTATTTTTTAAAAAGACAAAAAATACAGGTTGAACTCTTAGGTCAAATGCATAAACAAGTTTTATTCAATACATATACACATATCTGAAAAAGAAAACATACAAGAAAAAGAAAATATATACATATACATGCATACATAACAAAAGCTCTTAACAAAAGCTCATAACAAAAGCACATTGTTGACTGGTTTATGGTGACTACTTTCCTTGTATGTTTCAACGTATTCCAACTTATCTACAGTTAACATATTTCTCTCATAATTAGAAATAAACATTATTTTTGAACTCTCATCATTTTGAGAATTCAAAATTAAATTTAATTATACATTTCCTTTGCTTTCATTATCAGAATAGGCTAGCATTTTTATTAAATTGGTGCAAAAGTTATTGCGGTTTAAAAGGTTAAAAATAATTGCAAAACCGCAATTACTTTTGCACCAGCCTAATATTTGTTTTCAGGAGTTTACTTTTTGTAGTTTGTGCTAAAACCCAAGTACTTCTTTTCAGTAGATTTTTTTTTTTTTTTTTTTTTTTTTTTGACTGCTGGAACATATTTCTTCCGTGAGCTGGAGCTGGTTCATCACCCAGTCTGGAAGCCTTTATTTTTAATTAATTTTAAAAATAATAATTTTAAGAAATATCTTTTTAGAAGACATTACTTTCTTTAAAGCATGATTATTTTTGGTGGCTGTTACCTCTTATTCCTATGGTCATTCCATTTTTATAACAGCAATGCTGCCTGACATGGACAGAATCACAGGTTCCTCAGGTGTCTGCATGCAGTACACACATTCTGTTTTGGAGAAGGTGATGTCGGTCAGACCAGAACCCAAAACTACCATTAGCCCCTCTCAGATGATTAACACTTTTCTGATGAGCTCATCTCATTAAAACCAGAAAGGACCTAAACAAGCAGACTCTCTTAGGGAAAGAGGTGTTTTAACACCCTTCTTGTCTACAATGGACTGTTATCATTTCTAGTGTTTGGGATTAGCGAAGTGGTAGACTTATGACATAAAAATATAATATGAAAATTTTATTCAAATGTTACTAAATATGTATTTAGTGAACACCTTCAATGTTGTCATTGACACTTTTTTTCCCAGTTCCTCTGGTTGTGAAGACAAAATAACATTCAGTTTTATTAGATAATATTCAAATAATCTTCAGAAAAATCTTGCAAAGCAAAACTGAATTTTCTCCCCAGCTTTCAAGTCACATCTTATGGTCCTTGAATCTCAAAATCACTGCTTGATTGCTTAAATCATTAGAGTGTTCTTTCCCTAGATGTTTGGAAAGCATATTTTATTTTCTAAATCAAGATTTCGTAGAGGAAGAGTATTAAGAAAAATAAAAAATTAAAACAATAAAGAGAAATTGTTTCAACTTTAAAAGAATTTCAAAAATCAACTAAAGAAAATTTTTGGGGAGGGGTTTGTTTTGTTTTGCAGATCTCATCAAGTCAAGTTATTGTTATATTGTTATTTTTCCCCATAAGAGCCACATTACAGTGTCTAACCATATTTCTTAGAAGACATGTTTGGTACTGCTTAGGAACTAACATTTATGTATTAGAGCTTCCTGCCAAGTCTGGTTGTCCTTGACAATGAAAAAAAAAAAAAATCACTTGGATGTGATCTTATGTTAAAGCTGCTGTCCAAAGTCAGTGGCCTACATTAAAAAAAAAAAAAAAAAAAAAAAAAAAACTTGTAGAGGAACTAAACTACCTCACCAATAGATCCTGAATCTTGGCCTCTTCTGTTAAAACTATAGGCTGTTAGAGGAATTGCCCTGTTCATTTTCCCCTCATTTTTGTGGGGTTCCAATTTTCTGAAGTACGGTCGGGTCTGGAATAAGCAAACGTAGGAAGCACGCTTTTTGGCCATTGGAATGTTGATAACTGGGACAGTTCAGTGTTGTCTCTCCTGGTACCACATTCTTATTTTTCACAATAGACAACTGTATGGGCTAAAATATATTTCATAGATTGATAATTATGTGGGACATCAAAATTATGAAAAGCAGATATCCAGTAGCTATGTCAAGTTAGTGACCATTCCTAAAAATTGTTTCACTCCATTGGCAAAGACATCATTACTAGTGATAAATAGCAAAAATGCAATGTAAACAAATGATGCAAGGGTTATGTAATATTTCATTGCTCTGTATTTTTTATATAACATGAAATATATGCTATTTACATGTCTCCAAATAAATTAAATTTAGAAAAACAAGATATGGCCTTGAATCACAAAGAATGATTCCTTTTTATTAGGTTGGTGCAAAAGTAAATGCAGTTCAAAAGGTTAAAAATAACGGCAAAAACTGCAATTACTTTTGCACCAACCTAATACATGTGTTGTTTAAAGCACCTGCTGATTTCTGAATCTTAAGCCTCTTTCCTTTTATGTGAAATGTGAAAAATAATTGTCCCAAAGCATTTAGACTTTTCAATTTGGGATACTATAATTGGTGTAATATAATCACACAAAAATAGTATTTTGTGGACTTAACACAGGCAAAATTTTTTTATGATCAAGTATTTGAGAAGCAGGGAGTTGGTTTAACTTTTAAATGGAGCTAAGGTTTTTTTGTTTTTTTTTTAGTGGCTTCCAAACTTACTACCAACTCTGAAAAAGAGGGGAAAGAAAATAAATCTTAATGGAAAGAATCAGAAAATTACTTGGAAACTATAGCTGAGTGAAAAGACAAATACAGAAAAATAGGAAAAGGAAACTGGTATTTGCTTTTAATGAAGGCTGGCTCCTCTTCTTTGCGACCTAGTATACATTTTAGGTAAGTCACTTAGCTGACTTCTATAGGTCTTGGGAATCTATTTCATTGCTCACTACAATTTCCAAGGTGGTTTTAATATGATTTATATATCTGTTACTTTAGGGGTTAGCAGCCTCCTCAATTATAATGAATTACTGTTACTTCACACTGAGAGAAAAGGGAGTGCTTTCTGGTAAAATTTCATTTTATTTAAGCGAAATAATTCACAATTTTTCTTTTTTCAAGTGAAGTCTTTCCTTCTTTAAATTTCCAACACTGTAGAAACAAAGAAAGAAAGGTGATCAAAAAATTATCTTCTCTGTAATTTCTTCTAAATATCCTTTGCCAGAAATATCTCTGTTTTTAGGTATCATCAGGGTATGCCCTAGGCTTGGGGTGTTCTCTATATCTTTAACAATGGTTTGTAAGCCAGAAAGAGCTAGTTTAATTTCTTTAATGTATAATTTTCCTAATGGGAAGGTTTTTCCCCACAGAAGTTTTGGGAAACTCACCCAAAGCAGACTTTCGTGTGACTTTCCTAAACAGAAGTTACATAACTTTGGGCTGACAATGGGTGGGGGGAAAGAATGGATCTGAGGTTCTCCCTAGGATTTTCACTTTTCTTGTCAAGGATGTAGAAACATCAGTGATATTGATGCAATACCTGCTAGATAAGGGATTCTTTGGTGAATTCCATATGCCTAACACACAATAGATGCTCAAGAAATATTTATTGAATCTATGTCCAGTGAATGAATATACAATGAGTAAACATTTAGTAAATGGATGCCTATAGTTTATCTTTTGTCACTGTTTCCTAGAGATCCAGTCTCATCAGGAAAAAGAGGAATCTAGATGTCTCTATGGAGGGCATTTCTGTTGAAACAAGGAGTCTCAGATGGGCCTGTTACTGTTTAGTTGCTCCTTCTGTAGGCACCCATGATACTCTGTCCCTGTCTTATCAAGGCTGTTTAGCTTCTCTGTCCGTGCTAGAATATACAAGGAGAAATAGCTTGGGATGGGGTACAGTACCTATAACTTGGATGGAATAGTGACTCATCTTCCTAAAGACTGTAGTCATAAACTTTGAATCTTATTTTTTTGTTTTGAAAATGTGCACATTTTTTATACTTAGCTGAAGATATATGAGGGTGTTTCATAATTTACGTAGTTTGTAGTTTTTCAATTGTAACATTTTTCAATGTTACAATTTGTGTTTCTTCTGATATTTTGGGGCACCAAACTGAGATTTGATGAGTGAATAGGGGTTGCAGAGGGCGTCTGGGGTTGAATTCACTGTGAATCCCCATTTCTAGAACTATCTGAGAGTGTGTTTATCCTTTGAATATCCAAAACCTGTAACGAATTAATTACCCATTAAATATTTGTTATTAACTATTTTTTTTAAAAAAAACAGATTGAAAAGATTGAAGAGGGCATTTTTTTTTTTTTTTTTTATTGAAGACAAAGTTTTGTTTTAGTCGTATTTTTCTATGTCTTTGTCTTTGAGGAGGAAGCCCATTTGGTAATTACTCAGCTTTCTCCTTAGTTTTATCTCTGAAGACAGAGCCAAAGTCCTCAGGAATATTATACTGAATATTAATATTTGCTGAAGCATTTCCACTAAGTATGAAGTGGGTAATAATAGTGGAAATACACGGACATAATTTTGGTTGGTAAATAGAAAAATGATTGTTTTCATTATTTCCCATGCTATTGAACTAGACCTATTTTTTGGAGACCAGCTACATCTCTCACTGTGAAAATTTTAGTATTCTGCTTATCAAGGACAGGTTGAACAACATTGCCAGGATTTTACGCAGGCTAAAAACTATGGTAACACTGATACACTGATGTGTTTTTCTACTATGAGTGGAAAAGTGAATGCAAAACCGAGAAATTAAGTAACTAACATAATAAAATGGTAAACGTGAAAAACACCAGATTGGAAAAAATAGCTGAGCTGATCTTTTCCATTCCCTTAACAACCACGTAAGCAACTTGATTAATGGTGCAGATTGCAGGCAATTCAGTGGCCACCTGAATGGACATAAGCAGATCATAATCACCTGACAAATTGTGGTTTAAACGTTCTGCTTGTGCGATGGGAACAGCTGACAGTAGACCTCACAGCCTAGCTGGACGAAAGCACCCATTAACCTCAAATTAGACACAGGGAAAGCAGTTTTTAAAACCTCTAAGACGCAGTCTGTTTAAAATATAGTGCCGGTCTACTACATTATCAGAAAATAAATTAATAATATACATTAACTTGTAAATAAGCAGTCCCAAGTGGCGAAACGCAGAAATACTCTCATCAAATTGTGAATCACTGCAGTTCTGTTCTGAACCACTAGTTGTCTACTTTATGGTTGTTGTTTGTTTTGTTCCATTTTTATATTCCCAACCATTAATCAGAGGCTAAGGAGACCTATTAATCATTTCCTCTGACTGCTAATCTACATAGTGTCTCAATTGTAGTCTTGAAATGAAAATAAGATAAATGATTTGACATGAATTGTGGCCTGATGAACCAAGAACAAAGACTGGATACATGGTAGATCAAATAATGCCTGCCTTATGTTTAAAATGCAGTTACTACACTCTTCTCACTTGCCATTTCCTGCATATCAGCGTTTTGAAAGAAGTGCTCATTACAGAGTAGGACGTTAAATCCAAATTAAATTGTATATTGCTTGTAAAACAAGAATAAAGGTTCTAGGTAATAGTAACACTATTCTTTTTACTGTCTTTTAGTCTTCCTTAAAGGAAGTACCAAATCTTGCCCGTACAGAGTACATTATAGCTATTATTGGTCTTATGTGTCAGGCTGGTTTCTCTGCAAGGTTACACAACACCATGAGATGAATGATACATTTGACTGAGTGACCGGGGACTTTTAGTAAAAGCCTGTGTTTTGTCTGAGTCAGCCCAGAAAAGAATATATTCATATAAAAACCTTTTGGAAGATGGGTTATTTATCCACTAAGGGTTTATAGTAATTAAATGGGCAATAAAAAATGATTGGGAGACCTTAGAAAATATGATAATAAAACCTAATGATATAGCTAATTTACAGTGTATAACATATGAGACGGCATCGTTCATCCTGATCTATGCAAAGGGCTAAACAATTGCCTAAAGAAAGTATGATTTTCTCAAGCACCGCCCTGAGTCACTGAGGGGCAAACCAGAGTGATTTTATTATTCTATTGATATTTTAATACAGGACTGATAAATACAGTTACTATAACTTCCTGCTTCTGTACCCATGTGTCGTCAATGACATTGCTAGATTATGACCTTGTTTCTCACTGAGCCAAATAGCCTGGGCATTCTTCCCAAAACTCTCCTCTATTTAATCAGAATCAGTATAGGCTTGAGGGATCAATTACCGGTCATTTATTGTGATCTAGAGCAACTAATTCTTTATGCCTCAGTTTTCTCATCTGTTAAAAAAGATCATCTGTGGTGAAAAAATAAAATATTATATGCAAAATGCTTGCATTCAGCATTTGGTCAGGAAAACGGAACCTACTCTATGTACCCTAGGTATAAAGGGTGTAAAGGGTTTTAACATAATATTGGAGGCTTACGTTGGAAGAATTGGGGAAGCAAAGATCAAAAGAGCCGCCTCTGATGATGTCAGCCTGAAGTTATGAAGAGCTCCCGGGAAAGCTGCTGTGAATCTCCAGTCTCTTTATAATGTCTGGCTGCTTGTGTCTTGGGAGAATAATGCCCGTTCTTCCCTTTAAAATGTAAAGGGAAATTTCCCAGTGAGTGGCTTTCACATCAAAATGAGGGGTGAACCTCATTTTGATGTGAAAGCCACTCACTGGAAAATTCTCACTTGGAATCATGCAAGGAAGGGAATTCTGGGAAATGTGAATCCCAATTTCTCCTCTGTGATGCGGAGAACTTATGAGGAGGTGGTAATGATGTTGAATTAAACATAGCCAATAGTTAAGCAAAGTACCTTCTACAAAATAGGTACTTTGAAGGTATTTGAGTAGGTAGATCAGTATGGTAGAAAAAGCACAAAATTTAGAGTCAAATAGGCCTCTGTACTATGAGGGTTGATTTTGCTACTCACTAGCTTACTGGCTTTGGACAACTAGTATTTCTAAGTTTCAATTTCTTTATTGGTTACACATTTATGAAACCTAAATGAGATAGTATATGGGGTGCAGCTTGACTTTGCTGTGTAAATAATGGTCCATTCCAGATATTTGGCAGTATCATAGTACTTAATATAACATTTACAAAGGGTATTTAAATACTATATTAGCCTTCATAACTAATATAATAAATACTTCAGAAAATGTTTGGTCCATTTATTCACTTGACAAGCATTAGCTGCATGTCTGTTACAAGGCTTAAATCAAAGAGGGGAGATTATCGATCCATCAATCAATCAATCTATCACGTGACAAATAAAAGAGGGTCTATTTTCAATAGACTTGTCACCTCCTTTCTGACTTCTAAGTTCTGAAAAGGCATATTTAAACAGAGACTTGAAAAAAAATAAGAGATAAAAGCCATGAGAAGATTTAAGGGTATACATTTCCAAACAAGGAGAAAAAGTAAAGGTCCTGAGGTAATATGAACTTGGAGTGCTTACAGTATAGCATCCATAAATGTAAAGTACTTAAGAATTTTACCAGATATTTATATTTTGTATGGATAATACATAAATAATTATAAATATTTCTAATTCATCTTTTGTTATTGAGTAGAATTTAGTTTTATATTTTAGAGATTAGTTTTACATTTTTAAATATGAGGTCTGGTAAGTTTGTGAACTTGTTGCAATGATGTTGCTAACCTTTTTAGATATCAAAGGGATTATTCATTATGAATTTGTACCAACTGGACAAACAGTTAACCAAGTTTGCTATTTGAAAGTGCTGAAAAGGCTGTGTGAAAAAGTTAGACAACCTGAACTTTCGCCAACAATTCATGTCTCTTGTATCACAACATGCACCAGCTCACAAGGCACTGTCTGTGAGGGAGTTTTTAGCCAGTAAACAAATAACTGTATTGGAACACCCTCCCTACTCACCTTATCTGGACCCCAATGACTTCTTTCTTTACCTGAAGATAAAGGAAATATTGAAAGGAAGATAGTTTGATGACATTCAGGACATAAAGGGTAATACAATGACAGCTCTGATGGCCATTCCAGAAAAAGAGTTCCAAAATTGCTTTGAAGGGTGGACTAGACACTGGCGTCAGTGCATAGCTTCCCAAGGGGAGTACTTCGAAGGTGACCATAGTAGTATTTAGCAATGAGTTATGTAGCACTTTTTCTAAAATGAGTCACGAACATAATTGTCTGACCTCATAGTTATTTCAACTCAGTAATGAATTACATTTAATGACACATTTTTATCAATTTTGGACTACTATTTTTTCATTCAATAATTTTCCACTTTATTTTTCTTCTTGCTGAAATACATTCTTTAGTCTTTTAGTCAAACTCTTGATTTTTTTGTGTCTGCTTTCTGTTGTTTTTCTTAAGCGATAGCTTATATGGGTATAAAATTTTAGATTATTAGCACTTTGAATATATTGTTGAGTATTATTAAATTGTCTTCTATCCTGTTGTTAGTTCATGAAAATTTTCCCAGTTTAAGTATTGTTATTAGTAAACAGTCTTTTCTCTTTGGCAGTTTAAAATTTTTCTCTTTTCCTTAATATTCTGCATTTTTCAGTACCCATCTAGATGTGGAATTTACATATATATATGCATTAAAATACATTTATAATATAAAGATTTCATGAATTCTTCAAGTATTGAATGTGTCAGCTATTTGTTAAGATTTTTATTAAAATATAGCTAACACAATATTATATTAGTTTCAAGTGTATGCCATAGTTATTCAATATTTATATACCTAAAGAAGTGATCACCATGATAAGACCAACAACCATCTGACACCATGCCACACTATTATCACAATAATATTGACTATATTCCCTATACTGTACATTACATCACACATTTATATAATTTAAGAAGTGATCCCCCTAACTACTCTATTACTCACCTGGAATTATACATAGTTATTATCATATTATTGATTACATTCCCTGTGCTTTACTTTACATCCCATTGACTATTTTGTAACTTCCAATTTGTATTTCTTAATCCCTTCACCTTTTTCACCCTGCCTCTAAACCCCCTCCCATCTATTACCTTGATAGATCTAGTAACCATCTGACACAACACATAGCTGTTACAATATTATTGACTTATTATTGAAAATATTGACAATATTATTAATACACATTTATCATGCTATACCTTACATTCCCATAACTACTGTGTAACCATCAATTTGTGCTTCTTAATCTCTTCCCCCTTTTCACTCCCCTAATCCCCCTCCCATCTAGCAATCATCAAAATGTTCTCTATATTTATGCATTTGTTTCTGTTTCACTTATTATTAGGTTGATATAAAAGTAACTGCAGTTTAAAAGATTAAAAATAACTGCAAAAACCGCAATTACTTTTGTACCAACCTAACAGTTTATTTTGTTCTTTAGGTTCCACTTATAAGTGAAATTATATGACATTTGTCTTGCTGTCTGACTTACTACACTCAAGCACAATACCCTCTAGGTCTATCCACGTTGTAACACATGGCAACATTTCATTCATTTTAATGGTTGAGTAATATTACATTATATATCCATTCAGGGACACCCTGGTTGCCTCATATCTTGGCTATTGTAAATAATGCTGCAGTGAATTTATGGATGAACATGTCCTCTGGAAGTAAAATTTTGGATTTCTTCAGATAAATAACCTGAAATGGGATTACTATGTCCTTTGTCTCTTGTTTTGTAAATCTTTGTTTTAAAGTGTATTTTGTCTGGTATAAGTATTGCTACCCTAACTTTTTGTTTGTTTGTTTTCATTTTCATGAAATAACTTTTTCCATCCCTTTCAGTCTGTGTGTGTCTTTTGATCTGAAGTGAGTCTCTGGTAAGCAGAATATGAGTATATTGTTTTCTTATCCATTCAGCCATCCTGTATCTTTTGATTGGAGCATTTAATTCATTTACATTTAAAATAATTGTTGATAGGTATGTACTTGTTGTGATTTTGTTATTCATATTTTTACCTTTTTTGTTGTTGTTTTGTTTTGTTTTGTTTTTCATCTTAAAGAAGTTCCTGTAAGTTTCCTTTTAATACTGGTTTGATGAGCTCCTTTAGCTTCATTTTTGGCTGGGAAATTCTTTATCTGTCCTTTGATTCTAAATGATAGCTTTGCTGGATAGAGTAATGTTGGTTGTAGTTCCTTGCTTTTCATCATTTTGAATATTCCTGCCAATCCCTCTGGTTGTAAACTTTCTGTTGAGAAATAGGTTGACAGTCTTATGGGAGTTCCCTTGTAGGTAACTAACTGTTTTTCTCTTGCTGGTTTTAAGAGTCTTTCTTTGTCTTTAACCTTTGGCATTTTAATAATGATGTGTCTTGGTGTAGGCCTCTTTGGGTTCATCTTGTTTGGGACTCTCTGCACTTCCTGAGCTTGAATATCCATTTCCTTCACCAGGTTAGGTAAGTTTTCCATCATTTTTTTTTTTTCAGCTAGGTTTTCAATTTCTTGCTCTCCCTCTTCTCCTTCTGGCACCCCTATAATGTGAATGTTGGCATGCTTGATAATGTCCCAGAGGTCCCTTAAACTGTTCTCATTTTTTGGATTCTTTTTTTCTTTGTGCTGTTCTGTTTTGATGTTTTGTGCTGCCTTATCTTCTAAATCACTGATTCAGTTCTCTGCTTCATCTAATCTACTGTTTGTTTCCTAGAATGTATTCTTCATTTCCATTATTGTATTTTTTATTTCTGAATGGTTCTTTTTTTAATGTTTTCTATCTCCATTTTTATGTTTCCTATCTCTTTGTTGAAGTTCTCTCTGAGCTCTTTGACAATCCTTATAACCAATGTTTTGAGCTCTGCATCTGGTAAATTGCTTGTTTCCATTTTGTTTAGTTCTTTTTTTAGTTCTTTTTTGGAACTTTGTTATATTATTTTATTTGGCACATGTTTCTTTGTCTCCCCATATTGGCTTCCACCCTGTGTTTGTTTCTATGTATTAGGTAGGGCTGCTATGTCTCCTGGTCTTAGTAGAGTTTCCTAGTAGAATTATGTATTATGTGTCCTGTGGTGCCCTGTGGCACAGTCTTGCTAGTCATTTAAGCTGGGTGCTGCATGTATGTCTTTGTGTGGGTTGTGTGTGCCCTCCTTTTGTAGTTGAGCCTTGGTTACTATATGCACATTAATGGGAGGGATTGACCTTCAGGCTAATTGGTTGTGAGGACTGGCCATGACTACAGTGAAGGAGATATTGTGGAGGGGTTAACCCTATGGAGCAGGATTCACTTTAGCATTGCTCTGGTGTCTTCCCAGTCAGCACTTTTCATGTGTTGTCCTTGGAGGTGGCCAGGTGATGCTCCAGCATGGTTCAAAGCTGGTCACTGGGCATGCCTGCTCCAGGGCCACCTGGGAGGGGACCTGCTGCAAGCTAAGTTCAGCTGCACCCTGCACTCTGCCCAGGGCCACCTGGTATAATCCACAAATCAATCCACAGATGGCCACTGCCTGTGCTGTGCTTGGAGATGCCTTGAGAGGCCAAGCTGCGAGACAAGGCTGGCTGCTGCTAGTGTCAGGCGTAGGGCTGCTCAGCCAGATGTACGGGACAGGCTGAAGAAACAAGCAGAGGCTGCTTGTTTGGGTTTTGTGAACCTTTGAGAGACTTTAGGAAAATCTGCAGCATTGATCCAAGGCAGGCAATTTGTACAAAAAAGCCACTGGAAGAAGCTTTGGTGGGCCTGAAAGGTAGGTGGGGCGAGGTCTCAGAATCACCAGGGTTGGGGGAATGGACTGTGTTAGCCAGGTTGATGGAGACTCAGATATGCTGGCCACTTCCATCTGCATGCCAGTAAGAGGGAGAGCTCAACAAAGAAACAATGGCTTCCGCTAGCTCCTGCAATTGGGAGAAAGCAGCCCCTCCAGCCCTCACACTGAAGCTAGACAGCTCAGTTTCTCCCTGTATTTCCCTGGTGCTTTTTGAGCTACTGCCTCAGCACTGGAGCTCAGAGTAAGTGAGTCCGTCAGTGAATAAGTCCATGTGTGAACCCTCTAAGAGAAGTGACTGGAAGTGCAGCCACCCTCTGTCCCACTCAGCTACAATCCCAATTGTTTTTGCAACAAGACATTATGGGGACTTCTTTCCCTGGCATTTGAACCCTGGGTGTGGTGCCTGGTATAGCACTGGGACTAGTCGCTCCTCTGCAGCCGAGAGATCCCTCCTGATTTTTTATGGTCACACATGTGTGTGGGACCAGCCTGTTCTGCATTTCTGACCTTCCTATCAGTCTTGAGGTGGCTTCTTCTACATTTCCTTAATTGTAGGCTTTGGTCCAGCAAGACTTCAAGTGATTCTCAGTGATGGTTGTTTTGTAGTTTAGTTGTAATTTTGATGTGGTCATAAATGAAGGTAAGCACAACATTTACCTACTCCTCCAACTTGACCAGAAATCTGAATGGGTCAGCTGTTTATCTTCAAATATTGTACATCTGTAATCCTTCCCTTCTTATTTAGAAATCAACTTGGACTTGTGTTAGAGCCTCTCAGATTATTCTCTGGCTTGTAACTGTTCTTCATCTTATTTATCTGTGATAAACTTTGAGTGTATTTATCAATTCTTAAAATTCACTAGTTCTATCTACTTTTGTGACTGTTTCAGCATTTATACAATTTTTTGAGAGTTTTAATTTCCTTTTTTTATTCCCAAGGTTTCTAATAAGTTTTTCACATAGCCCCTTTTCATATGTACACCATTTTGAAAAATATGAACTGAGCATTATAAGTGTCCTCATTTGAAAGACTGTCAAAGTGTTCCCTAAAATTAATTTTATTTGGGGTATTTTAATTGTTAATTTTCTTTGTTGTCAACAGCACTTTTCTTTGGCTTTTTTTCACAATGGGCATGAAGAGAGTCCTAGCTTCAAGTCCTGGCTTCTACACCCTCTTAACCTTTGCAGAAACCAAGATTCTGAAAAACCTGTCCCAGAACCCAGAAAGCACTGAGTTTCAGCTCTATTACTGCTTTGCATTTCTGTTCCACTTCGAGTATATGGAGATGTTTATATTGTTTTTGAGCTGAATTATTTCTAATTGATTTTTATCTGCCATTGCTGTTTTTGAGAAAGGGGTTATGTGTTTAAGTGTGAACTTAGAATCATCTTAACCAGACTCCTTATTGAGACTTATTTAAATGACTTATGTTTCCACCGTTCATTTCTTTATTCAGAAATCTTAATAATTCATGGAAATAGGTGTCCTATTGAATATGTTAAATGAGCTATAGATAGTCCGGATAGTCTTTTTTAAGTACTTTATTTCAATAAAGAATATACCTATTGTAAATAAATATATTTTTGTCATGCTTCATTTCCCCAAAGACCTTAAATTAAATTGAAATGGGATTTTAGTTGGATTTCTTTCTTAGAATTTTAAAAAATAAATTCAGAAATCCAAAATAATTTTTGACAGCACATGTATAGTATTTTAGTGTTGCAAAAACAACTTTATTTAAAATCCAAAACAACTCTACAAAGCTCTCATGCATCAGACAATTATTTTCTTATTCCTCACTCAAGCTTCAGCTCTTTCCACACCAAATAACCCATTAAATTGAAAATTGGAGTGTCTGTACTTATAACTTGACTGCAATGAAGTCTGTCTAGCTTCCTGCTTCTCCTGTTCTGAAGGATTCGCCACTGTAAATCATGTAAGCAGGCAAACACTGCTCATAATATCTGAATTTGAAAAACTATTTAGAAAAAAAAATCCATTTTCAATGCAACTGAGAACTCTTCATACTAAAATTGGGAAGTGTGAAGAGACATTATCTGAGAACTCTTGGTTGTTCCCAGTTCAGGGCCCTGAAGAAAACAGGTACCTGTGAACTTTAATTTGTGCTAATAAAGTTATCTACCTCATTTGGAGCAAGTCTTCTCCTTTATCTCCTGTTTTGTTCTATCCTAAATTATTTGAGCCATTCACAATTTTAAAGATAAAAGGTTCTCAAGGCATAGATGTGATTTGGGGTAAAAAAAAAAAATTGCCTACTTCAACAGTTGATTGTGTAGCCAACTTTGACAGGCAGGTGGATTAATCTAAAGGGAGGGGTTATCAATTCTTTTTTTAATACTTGAAGTTAATTTTTAATTTTTTTATTTGATTTTTTTAAGTTGCTCAAAGTCATAATAAACAGTAACAGGATTTTCATGAGCAGAAGTCAGGGAATATAACTTTGAATTTCTTGTAATAAACAATCTCAGCCAGAACTTTTGGCTTCCTTCTTTTGTATGTAAAATAATTGTTATTAAATATTTTTCCTTTTCAATACATATTTTTAATTGATCACAGGTTCTGGTTTAATATTGGAAAATTTAGCTCTAGGCCCCCAATTAAACAAAGTATATACTATTTTTAATTTTTTCATGTCTAATTGGTTAGCACATCAAATGTTTTATGAGGGTAAGAGCTGTAGTGGAACAGAGCTTCTGTGGACCTTGTACGGGGTATCTCTAGGCCATTCTGACAGTCTATCATTTACAGAGCTGGGAGTCCTCATCCCTAGACTCAGCAGGCAATAGGAAACTGCCTGGCTGATAGCATTGCTGTTATCTCTTTTAATAAAAACTTAATTTCCTTTCTTCCTTCTTTTACTGTCAGATATCAGCCCCTTATTTATTTTCCTGACAGCTACTGGTCAGCTTGTGAGCACCCAAGACTTGCTGTTGTTATTCCCACCATTTCTTCTTTCTACCTTCCCATCCTGCTTTCCCAGGAAAACCCTGGGAGAATGTGAGTTCGGAGCTGTTCCTAGGCAGGGCCGGCAGAGTTTCCATAAACAGATCACAGCTTGGCACAAAGAAGATGCTGAAGGAGCAGCCACAGCATGTACTGCCAAAAGCACTTGTGGAAATCCCAGGAATGTTAACCAAAAGAATTACCCCAAGTCCCCAAACACTTTTCTCGCAGCACACTTAGCTCACTGTGTGACTGGACAGACAGCCCTTTCAGCTGTGTGGAGCTTTCAGCCTGTGGTTTGAAGCATGACAGGATGTGGCAGCCTTGACTCTGGATAATGTAGTACGATGCAACAAAATGCATCAAATTAGAAAATGGAAACTTTTCCTTCCCTGAACTGTAATTTGGCTGTCACTTGACTTTAAAGCAGCTGAAAACAATTTTTTGAAAGTGAATGTTTATTTCCTGAAGTTGTGTGAATAATTATAGGCCTATTCTCTACATTCTCGACATTCCACCCGCATTTTCCATAACTGTCAGAAATGGCAGTTCCTCGCACATGCACGCGGTGGTTCTTTGCATTAAAATATGCCATTGAATGCATGGCACCTTTGATCGGAGGCGTGTGACATGCTTTACCCACAACTCTCTCATCAAACACACTTAGCGTGTGTGTGTGTGTGTGTGTGTGTGTGTGTGTGTGTGTTTCCAAGTTCATTTTCTAAATGCTATGAGAAGCATCTGCTCGGAAAATCCCTGATTTTACATCTGTTTTACCACAGGAAGAGAAGGGCAATCTAATGAATTTTTTATGAGCCATGTTGCCTAGTGTTCACCGAGAAACCTTTGCCTTTCTGGGGGAAGCTTTTGACCCCATGTAGTGAGGGAGTTTGTAACCTGATGCTATTGTTAGAGTAATTATAGTCTAAGGTTTTCCTGGCAGCACCCAACTTAGCTCAGTAAGGTTATATATTTTGAAATTCTTATACCTTGTCCTCTAAAAATATACTCGTGTGCTCTGCAAAATCAGGTGGTTGAAGGCCAATGAGTTGATTATAAAAGAGCTTTTACATGGCTGATGGGAACGACTTAAATGTGTTTGTGTGTATTAAGTTTTGCAGAGACATGTGTTATATACATTAAATAGAATTATTGATGGGTCTTTTATCAGGACTTCCTGATATAGGAATTCATTAAGTATTATTTCTGCTGAATATTAGAATTAATACTTGGAAATAAGATTTTTATTATAATTAATAAAATAACTCCTACATTGGAGTTGTATAGCATTTTAGATAAATACTTTTTACCAAGTCCTTTAACATAAACTCTGTTTTTCTCTAACACCTTTCAGGAAAATGTTATTCATATTTTTCCAGAGGGGAGGAAACTGAAATGAAGAGAAATTTAATAGCGCTTAGACTGAGCATGCATGTAAGAAAACTTTTCAGGGTGCTCCTCTTAAAAAATATTAGGTTGGTTTCAGCATGAACAACCTTTGCATATCACCAAATGCAGCATTGATCCCTGGTGTTAGTTTTATGAATAAGCAACAGTAGTTTCTTGTTTTTTATTTTGCCATCCAAGAGAGTAAAGGTTTGTTGCTCTGTTGTGTGTTATTTGGGAACATTTCTACAGCTCCTAATTATTTAAAAACTCATTTGATTCCAAACCTCCTGTGCTGTAGAGATATAATCAGAATTTTTGGCAATGAGAACTTTATACTGGTGTCTGTTGGTTTGTGCAGTTCTGTGAAACTACAGGTATTTAAACATTAGCACAGCTGTTCATTGGCTTAATTTAATTCCAGCCCCATCTCTGAGAAAGTAAAATGAAATTGTACATTTTGG
Organism: Rhinolophus sinicus; assembly: GCF_036562045.2. NCBI lineage: Eukaryota > Metazoa > Chordata > Mammalia > Chiroptera > Rhinolophidae > Rhinolophus > Rhinolophus sinicus. The sequence goes on from NC_133753.1 coordinate 114,682,587, forward strand.
AAAATCACGGTTGGAAAATTCATCCCTAACTTTTATTCCCATAACTGTGAATGACGTTTTACTTTTGTCAAACTGGAATAATTACAATAAAATAGCATTTAAGGCATTGTTTTCAAGAACATACATTTGATTATATATATATATATATGTGTATATATATATATACATATACATATATATATACATATATATACATATATACATATATATACACATATATATGTATATATGTATATATATATGGTCGGTGCAAAAGTAATTGCGTTTTAAAGGTTAAATATAATTGCAAAAACCGCAATTACTTTTGCACCAACCTAATATTTATAAAATATTTATATGAAAATCAGATATCTGTAGATGTAAGATACCGGTATATAATTAAGAAATCAAATTTCTGTCCTTTGCTCAAGAACACCTAGAAAGGAGAGATGGATTGGTGTTTTTCATCCAAATTCATCTCATCGTACCTAGCACTTTCATTTTCAGGGAAGTATCTTTCTATCATGCTTCATTTTCTTGATATCCATTGCTTTGGAGAAAAACCCAAATTGGGAAATGGGAGTCAGTGTAAGAAGTAGATTTTTCTATTTAACAAATACTCAGAATATAAGTAGGTGGTGATGAAAGCAGTTCTACAAACTGTCTCCCCATATCATCACGACCTTGTTGATTTCACACAAGTTAGTGTGGGCACTGAGCTGTCATGCCATTTAACTACTTTGTAGTTGGAGAATGGGTTGCTATTGGCCACTATGGTTTAAAGCCATGATTATGTTCCAGCTCAGGTCTCACATTCAAATTTCAGAATTGTATATTCAATTATTTACTCACTATCTTGGTGCTATCTAATATAAGTTTCTGATTTAACATGTCCAAAACTAAACTAATGATCTTTCCCCCTGATATTTGTTCTACCCCATAGTCTTCTCCATCTTGGTTAAATGGCAACTAAAGCCTTCCAGTTGCTCAGGCCAAAACCCTTAAAGTTTTCCTTGATTCCTCCGTTTTCTCATACCCCAAGTCTAATCAGAAAATTTTCTTGATTCTACTTTCCAAATACATCTTGTATCTAAACTATAGATCTAGAATCTAAATAACTTTACACTGCTACCCTTGTGCTTCAAGCCACTCCTGTCTCTCAATTATATTATTACAATAGCCTCTTAACTGGTCTCCTTGCTTTGATATCTGTCTCGTAAATCAGAGTGAATCTTTTAAAGTGAAAGTCAGATCGTGTCATTTCTCTGATCAAAATCCTGCATTAGCATTGGATTTCCATTTCACTTGATTAAAATGACATTTTTTTCCAGTTACCTAAAGACATCCACATGATAATATTTTCCCTAACCCTTCCCCCCACACACACACACAAACCTTATTAGTTCTTTGACCTCTTCCTCTACTTTTCTCTCCCTTGCTCAGTCTGCTTTAGGCACACTGGCCTTGAACCTTGCACTGACCTCCATCTCTGCCTAGAACACACCCATATCAGCATGACTCTCTCTCATCTACATCTAAATGATCACCAAATAGAGCAATGAGACCTCCTTGACTTAAAAATCTCCTTGTACCAACTCTCCAATACCATTTACTCTGTTCTTTTTTCTTTTCTCCCTCATAAACTTCCATGATATTTTCTAATGATTATGTTTACTGTGTAATATTCATTTCTCTTGACTTCATTGCAAGCTCTTCAGAGGAATCTTGCTCTGTATTGTGCCCTGATATATTCCAAACATCTAGGGCAGTGACTGCACATAGTAGATACTCAAGAAATATTTGCCGAATGAAAGAAGCTATGAAACAAGTTTGGGTTGTATCTGTGTTACCTGCAAATTCCTGACTAATACTACCTTCCACATTCCTCCCGACTGCTTGGCCAACATTAATTGTTTGGTAGACACATAAATGCTAAATCACTACTACATATTTTGTAGTATTAGGAAATCTAAACTAAAAGATATGGTCCCAAAGAGGGACAGGTGGTTGACAACAACAAACAAAACGATAGGACATGCACTGTATAAATCAGTGCAAAATTTTAATTTCTGTAAAAGTTCAGAGGTGAAAGACATGAATAAAGGTGAGAATAATTAGAGAAGGCTTCCTGGAACAGAAAAGATTTTTAAAATTGGCGAATAATATAAATAATGTAGTACATTATATAATTGTTTTTATAAGGCTATGTCATGTATTTTATCCATTTACTCTGTTGTTATGTGGAGATTTGGTTTCTCATGAAAGGAATTACTACTCCCAAAGTGGCTGACAAGGGCCTCTAACCAGAAAGGAAGGTTCATCAACAGATTTCACATTCTGCTAAACTGACCTCAAGAATAAACCATTGGAAGGAAATAGAGGGGCCTGTACGATTTAATTCTGTAACAAATCAGCAAAATCAAAACTCAGGGATATAATGTGGCAAAGAAAGTAGGACCCTGAGGTATGTCAAGTTATTCCTGGAGGGAAGCAGCAGTCAGGCGAGCACAAAAGCCACATAATCACCGTATTCATGACTTGGGGTTCATCTCTGACGGTATTGATTGGCAAGCACTTGGAAAGAGAAAGTAGTGAATTCCACTGTTAGAGAAAAGCTTAACTATATTAGCTAGTTAATTGAAAGGCTTCAACACATACTAGGCTTCAGGTAACCCAAGAACAAAACAAGTTGAAATTTATCATAGTTGGACATAGAAAAGAGTCAAGATCATCCCCAAATGTCTGTATTTCATAACTTTTAACTTTTAAGTATTACACCCTGTTTCTTGTAACTCTTCTCTAGTGTGTATGTTTATGAACATTTTTCTTGTTTACTGTACTATAATAATAGAATAATTTAGGGCAACAAAACATGCCTAAAGAATAGTTTCCCGTATATGCTCATGAGAACACAACCATGAAAAACTGTTCCGTTCAGCCCTACTGTGTATTGCAAGTAATTTCAGGTTAAGATTTCCTGGCTAGTTTACATGAATTTAAGTAGCTTATATACAGTGACGCACCCAAACCAAATGACTATAGTTTATCAACAAAATAAAGATAGACGTTAACTGTGGTCTTAAAATAACCACATAGATACTTCAGAACCAGAGCAGCATAGAATACATGTTCATTCATTTATTCATTCACTCAACAAATATTTATTCAGTCCCTTCTGTTACAACAAATAGTGACTTGATAAGTGGGGATGGGAAAAAAAAATATGAGAAATTTAAAAGTAAAGATGAGGATTTAAATGTTCGGTGTCTTAAAGTAGAAAATGTCACCACTGGACAGACAAGTGTCATAATGGTGCAGTGAAGACCGTGGACAGGAAGGAGGGAATCTGGATTAGGGGCAGAAAATGGAAACGTCCAGGCTAGGGGTACAGCACAGAAAGAGAAGGAGAGAGAGAGGTGACAGAGGACAGCTGTGAAACGTAAATAGGCCATAGTAATGACTGGATGAGAACTATGGGGAGCTCTTTTTTTGCAAAGTAATGAGAACAGAGGCCTGATTCCAGGGTACGACAGAGAAGATGGAGGCAGCAGATACAGGCTGCTTATTTGAAAAGTTTGACAGTAAAAGGGAAAGGAAATTATAGCAGTAGCTAGGGAGGGCAGCTGGGTGAAGAGGACATTTCTTAGGAGAGCAGAGAACTGTGCCTGTTTGAAGGCATAAGGTGAAAGCTGTGAGGAGGGTTTGAAGAGACCCAGAATACTAATTGAGAATTAGGGTCTTGATGGCACTGGGTAGAGAGGAGCAGGGTGGTACAAAAGTGGCTCTGAGCTTTCGAGGGGGACAGGGACTTGTTTCTTGAGACAGAAACAAGGATAAGAAGTGATTAAAATGGTGTCACCGAGTCACTGTAACTAAATGTGCCAACAGATGGTGCCTTGATCTTACTAGTGATATAAATGCTAAAGGCAATATCTGGGGAGGATAATAACTTCCTTCTCTTTTGTTACAACTGCACCATGACAACAGAAGCATATTCTTAGGCCCACCTATAATTAGAATATGTCCTTCCTTCCCCAGTTTGATTTCCACTGAATTTCTAACTCTGATTTTTACCAGAATTTCTTCTCTTCAGCAGACTTATTTTTTCTCTTCATTTTTATGGACTTACCCTGCCTGCCCATGTCAGTCTCCTGCATGCTGCTTATTATGTACCCCTGGAATCACCTCTCCTGATCATATGTTACCCTGGTTCTTTCTCTTCTGTCTCTTCTGGGAAAGAAAGTGTTTTGTCTCTTTAGATAAAGATCACCAGAAATTAATGTAGTTTGATCTTTGCCTGTGTTGTCATCCTTTCTAGCACATTGCTTTCTGTTAATCGTGTTCCATTTTTACATTTTCAAATGTGAGTCATTTAAGCCAGTGGGCTCCAAAGGGGTGGGGGTTGCGGGGAGGCACACAACCCAGTGGGTTAGCATGGAATAAAGAAAGAAAGTATTAGAATTTCCCTTTTTTTATCTAAAAATAAGAAATAATTTTCCCAATATTTAGCATGTAAAATGAACTAGGCCCTCTCACCCAGTTCATATGTTACACTGTCATATGTCACGTATACTCTACAGATATTTAGTCTATCATGGCATATTGTAGTTTATGTGTGCCTGGTTTACGATGCCTGTTCATCACCCACTCTAACAAAAGTGGGTTATATCACTCACTGTTATATCACCCACTGTAACGAAAGACCATTCTTCATTAAAAAGTGCAAGTGACTTTAAAAGATTCTGGCAGAAATACCATGGATTAAAGGGTATATTCATGATGCAAGCATAGGCAAACAACTGAACATTGGCAGAGCTGTCACTATTACTTTTCAAGTGAGTTCAACAACAGCCAATATTCATGGAAAAAAAACCAAAAAGAAATAAAATGTAAAAAGATCTGACAAGTAGTTAGACAACAAAACTGAAATTATTAAGAGAACTGTTTCAAATATAGGTTTATGCCTATCCTCATTAGAGATGGCTGTAAGCCCAAGTGTATATTCTGCTTTTAGTTACTAGTTACTAATGATAGTGCATGTATATAATTTATAAATAAATATCATGTATTGTGGGATTTTGCTTATTGGTAAAATGATGATTTTACCAATAAGACTATACCATCACAGTTTGGAGATCGCTGATGTAGTGTGTTTTTTATTGGAGAATAGTTTTTTATTGGAGAATAGTTATTCATGATAAAACAAATTGTTAAGGTCCCTACAACTGCAAAATATAGCTTTGAAAATAGAAGATTTACATGGCTTTTAAAAATATATTTATTTTTCCTTAAGCCATGACACAGCAGAGTTCAAAAGAAGCCTCTCTACTGGCAAAGATTAGTAAAATGCCAAGGGTGAAGACAGACATTATAGACTGCCATAGAGCACAGGCACTGATTTTCAGGTTGAGTTACTACTCTCTCTACATATCATAGTGTGTTCAAGTAGCCACTGCCGACTGTGGGCCTTGATGGAAGGAACCATGAACACTCTTTAGAAACTTAATTTCACTTCTACCATAATTTTAAATGGTAGCTTTTGTAGGTGCTTCACTAGTGGATATTCCCATTTGGAACTTAATTTTTCTCCTTGGGACTCTTACAAGGGCTTATGGAAAGGAGACTTCTCAATGGTCCTGCTGTGCTGTGAGACAGTCTAATAGTTTTGTCCTCAAAGGGTGCAGAACTCTTATCATGCATTACAACCACCAGCCACATTTCATTTTCCATGATGCCATGAGATATTTCTTCTTTCCCATAGTTATCATGCTGGCATATGGGCAAATGTGATTCCATGGGCTACTATTGATTCAAGCAGACTATTATATCCAGAAGAATTCTATAAACCGTGTTTTCCTTCCAAGATTTTAAAAGCTGTATGTAGATTCCCATGTGTAGATATCATTACATTCTAAAATTAAAATGAGCCAGTTTGGCATTTTATTAGTGTTTAGTTTAGAAATTGAGAAGCTAGAACCACGAATCAAGCTAGTCCTCATCTGCATGGTGACGAATACAATACAATCGAAAAGACTTTATGATTTTTTAAATTATAAAAATAATTTTAAAAATAAAAAGTGACTATGGTACTGACTGCTTAGAATTATATAATACCCATTTAAAAGTTTTCAAAGTACTTTAGAGCCTTGTTAATTCTTACATTTCTCCCTGGAGTGGACAATGAACAGACTGAGAAAATTGAAGCAGCAAAGTCACATGATGCTCCCAAGCTTCATTTGTAAGTGATGAAGAAGCAAAGAATATAATGAGGAATCACTTGTGACAGAGTTCATCTAGACCAAGCAGCTACCTAAGCTATAAAATTAGAATATTTGAAATAATGATATTTTAATACATTCTATTCCATCTAATAAAACTAGTATCAACTAGACTATGTGCTATCAAACTGTCTTTGTGTGGATTGCATAATTTTTGAAAACAGATTTCTTCTGAAGTGCTAATGTGATGCTATGTCTTAATAAAGATTCTGATCTACTAGGATAAACATGTAGTTAAGCAGCTAAGATAAACCTCTTGGGGCAATCTAGACTTTTATATGCAAAAGACTGTGGGCTTGGCAGGAGAGCTCAGAAAACATTCTCTCTGCCCAGGAACTCCAGGCTTTAATTATCAAAGACTGAGAGTGGGCAGGAGAGGTTAAGAGAACCACTCTAATGTAACAAGGCTCTATCAGTGTATGGTCCTTTGCTTTCTAAAGAATAGAGAAGACAGGGGAAAGTTTACAAAATATCTCCTGAGGTACAGCAAGTAGTTGATGGTAAGACTGGAGAGCAAAGAGACTCTAGAGAGTAATGCCAAAATCTTATAACTGGGCAGTAAAATATGGTGATATCTTCAACAATTCTGAAAGTTGGTGGCTTGCTCTGAAGCACAGACAGATCTCTGGAATGTTGTCAGTGCTCAGATATCAGTCCCTGTTGATAAAAAAGTTGTAATGCCACACTCAAAATATTTCAAGCTGGTAGTGAACTGAATGAAAGTAAAGCAGCATCAAAGTCCAGACCCAGCTAACCCAATATTTCACCTCTAGTAGGCTAACAGAACAAAGAACCTGCACTTCTCTGGAGGTAAATATTATTTGCTTTAGATTCTACTTTTCTCTTATATAAAATATCTGGCATATACAACAAATTACAAAACACACCACAGGCAAGAAAATGGCATCCATACTCAAGAGAAGAAATAGTCAATAGAAGCAGATCCATAGATGGACCAAATGTTGGAATCATCAGAGAGTGGCTGTAAATATATATGTGATAAAATGGATAAAAGATATAGTAGAAATATTGTACAACATCCAGGACGAAATGGGAAATGTTGGCAGAATTACAAAAACTATTTTTAAAAATCAAACGAAGTAGAAATGCTAGAAATGAAAATAAAACATCAGGAAGAGTTCATTAGATGGACTTAAAAGAAGATTGTGTATAGCAGAGGAGGCTTTAAGTAAACTTCAAATAGTCAATAAAAAATATCTACATTGAAAAAAAGAGTAATTTTTAAAAAGCAAAGAGCATCTGAGACCTGTGGGAAAATATCAAATAGTCCAAGAAGGAGAGGGAAAAAAGAATGCGGCAGAAAATTTGATGAAATAGTAGTTAAGAATACTCTAAAATTGATGAAAGATCCAAGCCACTTAGCAAATCCAAGCAGAATAAATACAAAGAAAACCACATTGTAGTCAATTTCTGAAAACCAAAGGTAAAGAGTTTAAAAGTAGCCAGAGAAAAAAGACACATGTGTATAAGTGCACAGCAATAGAGAGGATGGATAAGTTTTCACTAGAAACAAGGGAAGCCAGAAGATAAAGAATGATATCTTGAAAGTGCTGAAGGAACAAAATAGATGTGTCAATTTAGAATTTTATATCTAGCAAAAATATTCTGCAAAAAAAGAAGGCAACATAATGATATTTTCAGATAGGAGGAAGCTGAAATAATTTATCTTCAGGTGACCTTCACAATATATAATGCAACTAGAAATTCTTCAGGCTGAAGAGAATGAAACCAAATGGAAAAACTCAAGAGCTTTTCTTTTCATTCTTTTATGTTTCAGTTATATGTTTTCAGTTTATTTAAAAGACCTAGTGTTTAAAGCAAAAATGATAACAATATATTGTGAAATTGTTAACATATATAGAGGTAAAATATAAGACAAAAAGAACACAAAGGTTGGGGGTGTACATGGAATACTATTATACAGTTTTGTACTGTTTATCAGTTAGTGTACCGTTATTTGAAAGAAAAATATGATAACTTAAAGATGCATGTTATATTCACATGCACTATTAAAATTCCACATAACATGTATAGCTTAACAATCAATACATGAAATAAAAGGAAATTTTCAGTAATATCCATTTCTCTGCCCCCCAAAGTAGGAAAGGAGTTGCAAAGACACAAAGAACAAAGGGAATAAATATAAAACAAATACTAATTTGGGAAATTGAGGCAACCGTATCAATATTATATTAAATATAAATTGACTAAGTACTTCTCTTAAATGGCAGACATTTGTAGAATAGATTAAAAAGCAAGACCCAATTGTGAACTGTTTATAGGAGACACAGATAAGTTAGATGTAAAAAAGTATAAAAATATATATACCATATATATACTAAAGATAAAAAAGCTAATGGCTATATTAAAATTAAGACAAGAATTACCAGAGAGAAAGAAAAACAAAGATCAATTTTTCAAGAAGACAAATTTTCTGTATAAAAGTCAGTATACATAATCAATTACATTTCCATATACTAGCAATGATTAAGTGAAGAATAAAATTAAATAACAACTGCATATATAACATCAAAAAACACCAAATATGTAAAAATAAGCCTAACAAAATATGGAACTCTTTATTGAAATTATAAGACATTGATGAATGAAATTAAAGAATACTTATTTAAAAATGGAAAGATTTAAAGTATTATTTGATGGATAGAACCAATAGTGTTCATTTTCCATTAATAGATATACAAATTCCAAGCAACATTTATCAAAATTCCATCAGACTTTTTGGGAAGAAATAAACAAGCTTCTTCTAAAATTCATATGCAATGCAAAGCATCTAGAATAGCTGAAACAACACTAAAAATTAATTTGAATCACTTATACTGTATGATTTCAAGACTTATAAAGCTATATCAATCAAGACTGTATACTTTGGCACAATGTTAGACAATAGATAGGTGGAAGAGATCTAGAATTCCAGAAACAGACACACACACACATATGGCAAATTGAATTTTGATTATGGTATCAAGTCAATCCAAAAGAGATACCAAAGTCTTTTTAACAGATGTTGCTGGGACAATTAGAAATGAACCGAAATTTGTTTCCTCGCATAAACATTATTTTAAGATGGTCAGTTACAAATGCAAAACTCAGAGCCATAAAGCTCCTTGAAGAAAATATTAGGAAAATGTCTTCATTACCTTGGGATAGGCAAAACTGTTAAAAGGTATTAATCATAAAGATGAAATTGATAAATTTGACCTCATCACAATTAAAAATATCTGCTCATCAAAAGATACCATTAAAAATGAATATGCAAGCCACAAAGTGGGAAAACAAATAATTGCAGCAAAATAATCTGAATATAAAAAAACAGACTATCTAACAAGCTCCTACAAATCAATAATAAAAAGACAAATAATAATTTAAAAAAAATGAGAACTTAGTGATTTCACAAAGGAATATGTGAATGGTCAAAGAGCTCATGAAAAAAATACTTAACATCATCAGTCATCAGGGAAATACAAATTAAACCACAGTGAGATACCATTCATAATCATGAGAATGGCCAAAATAAAATAAAAAAAGAGATTGATATCTCTAAATGTTAGTCACTAAAACTGAGTCTTTTTGTTTTTGTCTTTAGTTTCATTAGAAAATAAATTGCTTGCCTGTGTACTCAGCCAGAATTTTTAGTCTTCCTTCTTCTCCACCAACCTCAGTTTCTTGTCACTGATAAAAAAGCCTCATTAAGATCACTGGAAGATCTAATTTCATCATGAGTTTCCTGTTTGTTTGTTTTTTATATAAATTTTATTGGGGAATATTGAAGAACAGAGTGGTTCTCCAGGGCTCATCAGCTCCAAGTCGTTGTCCTTCAATCTAGTTGTGGAGGGCGCAGCTCAGCTCCAAGTCCAGTTGCCGTTTTCAATCTTTAGTTGCAGGGGGCACAGCCCACCATCCCATGCGGGAATGGAAGCGGCAACCTTGTTGTTGAGAGCTGGCGCTCTAACCAACTGAGCCATCTGGCTGGCCACCCCTGTCATGAGTTTTAATTGTTTAGGTTATGCACACACATTAAAGGAAATCATCCCAACATTAAAATTCTATCATTTTATCTGAAGGTTGAAATACATATACTTTGTCAAATACGAGAACTGGGTTTTATTAGTAAAACATCACAACAGAATAGTAATTTCACTACAAATTATTTAAAATTATTTTGTTTATATGACTTACTTAGCTATAAAATAAACATCTGTGAACTTTAACTGGTAACCTACCCAAAGCATACAAGGAAGATGAGTGGATGAATAAAATGAGGAAGGAGCAGCAAAATAGTATGCAATTCTGTGATGGTTTTAAAAAAGAAAATTAGGAAACATTGAAAATCATTAAGAACGTAGTGCTTTAATGAATAACATAAAGAAGGCATGAAAGAAGGTAAAGAAAAAAATGGAAGACTTTGATTTTTTTTTAATCCAGAATAATTATATTTCTCCAAATGGGCCTCATTTTTATCACATGGGGAAAGTGTTTAGAGTGTTTATCCCTAGGTTCACATTGACAGTGAATCACATCAGAGATCTGGGAGGTTCCCCTAGTCATCCTACTTACTGACAAATAATCTGTGATGAGAAATATGAAGTATTTATTAACACTGTGCTATTCAGAGTTATTGATGAAAGGGAAAGATCCATCATGTAATTCCCAGGGTACCGAAGGGGATTCTACTTTATTGATTCAGTAGTTAATAGAATCAGTCATTTATATGACCTGTTAAAAATGATTTGAATTTGAATGATGAATTTCATTTGGCCACTTTGAGTTTTTTTGGAAGTAGGGAAGGAAAGCATTTTGCTAAAATAAATATTTTGTTCATTTATTTTTTAAAACTTAGAGTGCGATTCACATGACAAGAGTGAGTTGAATCATAGTTAAAACACAGTCAAAGAAAAAAAACAAGGGAGTCTTTAACAAGCAATCTTCTTTGCTTCAAAGAAAGCTGGGTAACCAACTATTGTACTTTCTCTTGGTCACAACTTTCACTGTTTCACCCATGGTTCCCTTAGGTTTCATTGCAATAAGTAAACACAAAAACTCAAAAGCGTCCCAAGTGCCACAAATACCGTATCACAGTGTCCCCCTTCCATAAGTAATTTTATCTATTTTGTTTCTCATATTTAAAAGAACATGATGATTTTTGGTAGATTGCTCTTATTTGTCTTATAAATAAATATCTAAATTTGAGTTCTGAGAACCCCTCTCCTACCTTAGTGTCCAAGTGCTATAGAACAAAGGTTAATAGCACCAGCATCTTCTTCTTACAACTGTGTGATCTTGGGTAAATCACGTAACTGCCTAGTTCTTCAGTTCCCTCATGTATAAAAGGGGGCACACGGTGGTCATTGTGATTGGATCCCAAACATCATTCCACTTTGGATGATTCATCTAAAGTATTTGTTGCCCTCCAGACTCCTTACCAATAGTTGTTTCATGGAAGGCTAGCCCTGAACTACTTGGGGTCAATAAGATACAGAAGAGTGGCTAGTTCTGTTGAGTGTGGAGAAGGAATTATGCTTTGTTGCTGGTGGCAGGTATCTCATGACCATGAGGTGATGAGCCTTAGGATGAAGCCAACATGTTGAGGATGGAGAGACTGAAACCTGATAAACCTGAAGCCTGCTTTATCTCTAGACTCTATTACATTGTCAGTTTGAGTTGTGGGTTTTTTTACTTACAGCCAAAAGCTCAAAATAAAGGAAAAAAAATAATAGACCTACTTCATAGAGCTTTTGTAAGGATTAAAGGAAATCATGTATATAAAGCACTTAGCTTTATATAGTTCCTAAGTTCATAGCAAGTTCTCAAAGGTAGCTATTGTTTATGTCGTTGTCCCAGAAAAGAAACCTGGGAAAAAAGCCAGCTCCACTTTGATATTGGAAGGGGATATAAGAAGAGGAATAGTGTTTGAGCCAGCTCTAATCTCTGGGTACTTCTCTTCCCAGTCATGGTGGGACTCTGATATAATATACCCCCTGAACTCACATTTTAATTCTTAAATGTTCCTTCTGCTCTGGTATCTCCTGATTTCCACTAGGTTTTCTTCTCCCTAGAATTTTCACTCTGTCAACTGCCTTGAGATAAACATAGAGTGGAGTTAATAATGAAGAACTCAGTTACTATCTTTTCTTTCTTGCTTCATGTTTTCAAAGGATTCCAAGATGGTGTTCTCATCCAGGAGATGCAGAGCTCCTGGGTTCTCTGCTCCCTTGTGCCAGGAATGAATGAAAACTTTTGTGCTTCATGACTCGGAAAAGACATGTCACCGGGTATTTGGAAAATAACTGCAGGCAGGCCTTTTTTTAAAAAAAGGTATTGGGAATACTGAGAGAATCAAGGCTAATTTTCTGAAGGTAAAAAGGCTGGGCACTGACTGGGTGGTCAGAAGAAAGGAATGAACTGACTACAAAGAGTGTGAATGACATTCCTGTGGCCAGAATAGGAGGGGTATGTGACTGGTCCCAGGAGTTGTGTGGATCTGCTGCTGTGTGACTGGTGGGGGTTCCCATCCTCATTTAGGTCTCTCTGACCACAAATGTCATACCCTCGGAACCTGGGACCAAGTCCTTGTGGCTGAGCCTGCCATGACACCAGCAATCAGTTGCCTATATGAGAATCACATAAGCCTAAACCGTGAGCAAGTCAACAGGAACCAACAAGAGCTGCCATCAGGGGCCTTGCCACCATTTTTTTTGAACCACACAAACGCTTGAAGTTCTGGTGTTCTGCTAGGAAGGACATGGAAGTCATAAATTACTAACCTTTTCATGAACCTTAGCCATTTGAGCTTGGATATGATTTGTTTTAAAAGTATGAAGAAATGTGACATTTTATGTACCTACAGCAGCATGGGAAAAGCCCTATCTGTTTCAGACTCCTAAAGTGGATGGTTTGCCTGGTTGTCTAAAATCATCTGGTGTTTTACGTGCTGATGCCACCAGGCCAGGCTTCTCCCTTTCTGGACAACTCTGAATTGTTAAATATTGTTAAATAGTGGTGTTGTTTTTTATTCATTTATTATATTAAAATAGTCAAAGGGAAATATTTTTCCTTTCCTTTTTCCTGTTTTTTATTTCTCTTTCAATTTATACACTAAATATTAGGGTGAGACATTAGAAAAACAAACCAATTTTCTGTACATGTGAAGCAGTAAAACCGTTACTACACGCATAATAACAAATTCCATCCAGAACATCTTTTTACCTGACAAAGTATTTAAAGAGGAAACACTTAGTGAAAGCTTTAAGAACAAAGTGCCTTTCAACTAAGGCAATGTGGTGTGAAGTGCATCAAAATATGGAGATTAAAGCACACATCAACTTTCCTCTATTGCAAAACTGCCCTAATTGTCATTTTAAGAAACTAGCCTATCATGTATGTACTTTGATCACTTATAATAAATTCTTTCTGACTGGTTGTCAACGTGAAAATTAAAATGTTTAGTGGAGAAAGCACAACAGCAACTTTGGTAAAGATTAACCATTTGTTCCAAATAATAAAGGCATCTAATCATAATAAAATCAATCTAATATCATAAGGAACTTCTATTTTCTTTAGAAATCACATGATACATCTAACATTTAAAATAAGTTAGACTAACTGTTTAATATCTGTGATGTGCCTTCATCTATAGATCTGGACATTGGCTATAATACATCAATGTGACACATTTTGTAAGGATATTAAATGACTAGTAAGATATCCATTCATGAAGAGCTAAGTTATTCACATATTTAAATTAATTATACTGTTAAAACATGATTACATATTTTATTTTCTAACAAGTTAAAGAAATAAAGGAAACAAGATCAACACCACACAGTTGGGCGTTTATTAAGTATAGTCTTTCATTGACAGTAAACCTTAAATAGTATCAAAGTAAGAATTGATTTTCTCCACTCTGGTTAAAACATCGAGTACAATTTTGAATTTAAAGAAATGACACTATGAAGGAAGGAAAAAAAAAACACCTAAAACATAACCCTAAAATTGACTTGTAATAATTAAAAAGTGAAACACATGTTATTTAGTTAATATAATCATAGACATTAAGGATATTTGGTTTTTTCTTTATTTCCATTGTTTATTTAAGAAGGAATACAAGCATTTGATAGGCTTATCTTATATACAAAAACAACAACAACAACAAACTATGTGACAAAATTATCACAAAAAGACAAAATCAAATCATTGTGGAGTATAATAAGATCCATCACTTTCCTTCCCATTGACTAGATAGAACTTATCTTTAGGTACAAGTTTCGTTATCTAACATACAGTTACTCTTTCAGAATGGTAGAAAATTAAGCACTTCATAGTCAAGCATAGTGTATCTGTAAAAGCATAATTTACATCTAGAGTCTCTTAAATAACAAATATCATCATTTGATTTTTCTTTAAGCTTCCTAGCAACACAAAATGGTCAACATGCAGCAAGTTGGAAATGGCATTAGATGAATGTTGACATGGATGCATAAGTCACTTAATACTTGTGGAACATTTACGTCAGTGACCAAGTTGTATATAAAACATTAAGTCTGAAATAAATCAAGGGACATGGGAAACTTGAGGGCGGTGAAGTGACGGCAACTATTTTGAAAGCAGTTTTCTCCTTTAAAAATGATGCTACACTAAATGACCTCAATGTTGTCTTCCACGTCTGAATTTCTCAGTCATTAAACATAGGTTAGCACAGTCTCTGAAAACATAGAATTAATATCAAACCACTTTATATATTCTTTACTCCTGCAAAGTGTAAATTGGTGTTTTGTTTGTTCCCTCCCTAGAAATATACTACAAATACAATATATGCATGCAAGTGTGCTTAGCTATTAAGAAATGTAACTATTTGCCATATTATTTTTTTCTCTAGAAACTCATTTTCTTTTTTCAGCTAATAATGCAGAATTGATCGTGAGAGGCCCTGGCTCTCGGGTATATCTGTTGCATGATTTGGATGAAATGGATGAGTAGATGTGTGCCCATCTGACTTAGCCCCAGGAGGGCAGCTTGGGAACCCTTTCATTGGAGCCATTTCATTTTCTTGGCTTATTCAGGAGTCGACCTTGGCTTATATGGATTCCCTGCTAAGGTGGAGCTATGTCCCTTGGGTTTACTCTGTAAGAGTTAACAGTATTTCAGGCTCTGCTCTTTGCTGTGAAGAAAATTGCAGGGCAGTCTCCAAAGACTCTGAAGACCTGGAAGGATTTGACTGGGGTTTCAACTTAAACTCGGATGCTAACATACAAGTCAGAGCGCTTTTGGTTATATGATGACCATTATGATGATTTTTTCCAGATTATTGTATGTAAACCATGAAAATGGATGTGGGTCCACAAGCCCAGGGTCAAAGGGAAATCAAAGCAGGCTCCATAATAATCGCTAACATTCCCTAAATTCCAGTTATACATATTACACCCCCCCCCACACACACACACACACTTTATATGCATCCTTGGGCTGACAGTAGTCCTAAAACCTAAGAGACGTTCAGAGAGCCAGGGTTCTAGTAACATCACACAGCAATGGTTGGGTTGTAGAGCTGTGATTCAAGTCCAGGTCTCATTGCCTGAAAAGATCAGATGTTTCCATTGTACCACGCACACTCTCTTCAAGAACATCAATGCAAGGGAATTGTGAAGTCATCTAAGAAATCGCTTAATCCAGATCCTCCCTTTACTTTGAAGTAATGGACAATGGTAGCTTTGCCCAGAATCTAAGAAGAAAACCTCGACCCAGAAATACTATACCTCAGTTTAGTACCCTTTTACCTAGCACGAGGTTAATGCAAAATTTTAGAATAAATTGAATTTTTCTTGCACGATAATTATTTTCTAAGAGGCTGTGTCCTCCACAGTTGCCTTAACACATAGCAGTTCTGTTCCAAGATTAATAGGAAATATAACAAAATGCAATTAAAATTATTACTCTCTACAGGTGCTATTAAACAGCTACCTTATGTTATACATGCACTATTGATGATTTTGCCCTTCGGATAACGTGAAGAACATTTAGATCATTGAATCTCAGACCTAGAAAGGGTCTCAGAGAAGACTGATGCAAAAGCCTTCCTCTGTAGATAAGGAAGAGAGGCCTGGAGAAGTTAACCCCACAGCTTGTCACTGAAGTATTTGATCTTCTGATTTACCTTAGTGCCTTTGTCACCACATCACCTTTCTTACCTTTAACTAAATTTGCTTGTTTTTGTCTCTGCACAGCTAACTTTAAGAAAAAAATGCTCTGAGATGGAAAAAAGACACAAAATAAAAAATAAAAAAAAGATAAACCGCAGGGAAATACAGAAATAGTTGCTGTAACAGGTGTAAATCTCAGTGCAATATGATTTCTAACTCTCGTTTCCCTCAGTGGAGAATTTACCAGAAAAGGCCTCCTATTGACTTCTCTTTTCAATATCCAAGAAACAGCCACCAGTAAAATAAATGGATCTGATGCTTTTATTTCTGTATTTCCACCAGCTATGGTTAAGGCATTTGCCTTTCACATTCTTTTAAAATTCTGTAGTGTTATAAAGCAATCTAAAAACATTATCTTAAGAGCTATACCTAAACCTAAACCTTTCACCAAGTCCTCATGGCTCTAATACTGTACTTTTCAAACATTGTCGATCCTTTCTACACTACGTCTTATAACGTCCTGTCTTTTGGAAGACATGTCATCGTTTTTTATTGGTACAACCTTGGCTTTCTTTTTACGTAAGTGAAAAGGAATCATAACTTCTTTGTCTTTCCTGGAGGAGAAGGTCTCCATAAATTTTATTAATACATGATATTTATTGCCATGAATAATGAACTATATACTCCATTCGTTTATGATTAAGTCTTCTCTTCATCAACAGCATTTATTTTCCTTTTGGAGGGCATCTCTAAAAGTAAAGTTACCCTCCCCCCCCAAATTCTTGGTTTAATGTAATTTTTATTTAAAAACTCTACGTCTCTGAAAATGGGCACTCCCCCTTCTTAGCTCCAATCACACTGTCATCCCCAAAGGCTTCTAAACCCTTGTCTGACCTGGATACTGCAAACTCTAGCACTGGCCTCCAGATTTCCCCTTTTCCCGCCTGTCGTTTTCTCCAGACTCTTATTATCTGCAATATGAAATGCTGTGTGCTGATAGATATTGGCAGAACCTGGTTAAAATTCATTTCACATAGCTTGCTCTTCAAAGGAACAAAGATTTTTTTTTTTTTTAATCCTAAGAACAGAAAACCAAGTTATCTTTGTGGTGTTAAGCATGAAACTGGGTCTTTGTTTGAAAAGCAACATCTGATGTTTCCTCTCTTTTCAACTCAAACAACCGAGCACTTCTGTATTATGCATTCCCAGTACCCCTGCTTTGGGATTTTGTCATGTCAGGAGCTGCTGACAGCTGACAAACTGCTGTGTGAAGGGCAATGCTTTTCCTCCTCGCAAAATTCCTCAGCCTGCCAGGGAAAGGAAAGGCCTCTGTCTAAAACAGGGAGAGTATATTTGCCTAGATTCTCAGCTCCTTTCATGCAGCAGGAATCTGTTTCAGGGTAAGGTGGGTCTCTATCCCCAAGCACAGCATTACCTGGTACTCACCCCAGACCCTTTCCAATCTGTTCCTCTGCAACCGCATTTGCACTTCAAATCACTAACCGTTTGCATTGCCAAAGCCCCAGTTTCCAGTTAATTCTACGTCGCAGGAGTTCAGCCCATAAATAATCATTGAAAATGCAATATGTGATGAAAACATAAAACCTCCAACAAATGTAACAGCCAAAATACACAAGCAATCAAACTATTTTGTACTGATTGATTGACATGCGTGGGTTTAGATGAAGCAACCCAAACGGAGATGATAAAATTAATCCTTGTTTAGGGTAGGTGTCTCGGCACAGTTTTGCTTCCTGCCTTTTGTCAGTGCCCTGCATGACTGTGGATCAATAGTTACAACACCTCTAATGTCTATAGCACATAAGAAATGTTGACTTGCTTATCACCATTTGAAAGTGATCTTATTTGAACTCCTCTGCTGTCAATCTCATAAAAGACTTAATCTTTATACGTAAATTTTGGATAGACTATGAAGGGAAACATTCGTGTAGCATTTTTCATTGAGTCATTTTTTCCCCCCTTCCTACAGGAAAATGATGGCATCCTGCCCAGGTCCACTGGTATGTTGATTGTAACGTCCAAGCCACCCTCCAGTAGAGCCAGGACTGGACATTCTTGAAGACAGCACAAGTCAGGGTTGATCACTTTCTTTCCATTTGATTCTATGCAATGCTGCCTATGAAATCCTTAAAGCCAAGTAAACAAACAAAATAAATAACAGGATGCACTTAACGTGCTTACAGAATTATAGGGTTTTGAGAGATGGCATGGTATCCTGCTAGAAGCCATAAAAATACCCCAGCTGTTTCCCAGTGTGCAGGAAATATATTGGTTTTACATTTTATAATTTCAAACTCTGTTGTCAACAGGCAACTTGTGTTACTTTATATTCCACTCATCGCAACCCACCATAATTCCTCATGGCAGAGCAAAGTAAAATATATTCCTCTGTGCTGACACTACTTATTGTTTTTTGTCTCCTATAAATGATTTGTGGCCCTGCTTTGGATTTTGGTAAGAAAGTGCATTTCCAGAAGCTTTTATAAGAAACAGCATTCTACAGCACAGGAGATTGAATCTCTTGGGAAACAGGAAAAGGCCATTTGGCTCTTTCTCACAAGCCATTTATGCTTTCTCCCATTTCTTTCTGCCAATGTCCTCCAGGCCGCTCTTTCCAAAGAAATTCATCAGGCAGCTGTTGAATCTATTAATCCCTTGCTTTAGTGCCCATCAGGCTGCATCTTCCTCAGGTAATTGTTGTAAGCCTTCTCCAGCATCCTCTTAAGGTCCGGGGCAGACTATCTCTTCCAATTCCATTTTATTGGTGATTCACAGACTAGCAAGTGATAATTGTCCAGAGCAGAAGAGGAGTTGACATCATTGTCTGGGAACCTTAAAAAGATTAGGAGTTCTGCCCAAGGTTTTATACTTCATTGGCTTTGAACATCTTACCCAAACATCGGCTATCCAAGTCATAAAAGAGGCCAGAGATTTTTGTAAAGGAGATGTGTACATCCCACACTGAGATAGTATATCTTCTGGAAACTTCTCTTTGGAGTCCTGAATTCATAAACTGTTTGACAGTGCTGTCTTCCCTAGGTCCTCCAGGTTTGTGTTGAGGGAGTTAATTGAAAATGGAGCTGTGAATTGGGGCTCCCATAGGGGGAGATAGAGGCTCTGTCTGTTTCTGGGGGGTGCTCTGATAGTCTCCAGGGCTCTCACTGTGAAGAAAACAACGTGCTTCCTCAAAATGGTGAAAGGTGAAGCCAGCTCAGTGTAAGCCTACCTTACTGCTATTTATGGCACTCGTGTCTATCTAGAAAAATAAAACCTTGTGTCAAAAGAGGTAATAACACAACTACCCATATTAGTAATACAATTAATAAAGTCACAATTGAAGTTTCCATCTGAAAACATGAAGTTTTCTTAAAACACTTTCATGGTTGGAATTACATTTATGATGGTTTAGGTAAAAAAATTACAAATACTGACATGTATTGGTTTAAGCGTTTTGTACATTTAGTTAATCTTCCATCAGTCCTATGATATGGACAGTATTATTTGCCCATTTTACAGATAAGACAGTGAGGCCCAGAGAGGTTAAGTTACTTGCTTGAGGCTACCCAGCTTGTACTAGTGGAGCTGGAATGTGGAATGTAAACCATGCACTGGATCCAGAAACTACGCTCTAACCATTATGCACACTGCCTCCCAAATTATTATTGTAATATTACAATATTTGCAAATTACTTGTATTTTATTTATTTCCTGAAATTTACCAATAAATATTTTCCAGTTTTTTTTTCCAGATTTTCATTGTTATAGTAAACACATAAATAAAGTTTTACACAAAGTAGACAATCTTCCTTCTTGAAATCAAGGGGTGCTTATAGTTAGAAATATTAACAAAACTTGCCATTCCCTCTTAATGTGTATTGAGTCACCCAGAATTTTTATCTAGCAGGGCAGATAAGGAAGGTGAGGCAGAAGGAATGTCAAAGAAACAACAGAGAAGCAGTGAAATTTAGCAATAACTCCCATTCATTGCAAATTTACTAAATGCTCCATAAACGTTGTCATTTTATTTTATTTTTGTTTTAAACTTTTATTTATGTAAGTGTGTTTTTCCAGGACCCATCAGCTCCAAGTCACATAGTTGTGTCAATCTAGGTGTAGAGGGCGCAGCTCACAGTGGCCCAGGTAGGGATCGAACCGGCAACCTTGTTGTTAAGAGCACCGTGATCTAACCAATTGAGCTAACTGGCTGCCCCAACATTGTCATTTTAAATCTGCCTACAAACATTTGGGCTGTGCATATTTTCCTCATTCTAAAAATAAGGAAAATGAAGTTTTAATTTTACTACACAGCTGCAAATTATGGAATCCAGTTTCAAACCCAGGTCCCTCGGCTTGTGTATAACCTTCTCACCTCTTGCTTGTCACTGTCCCCAGTTAGAAAGGACCACTGGACTCCCCCATCCCATAGACCTCAGGTTCACCTCACAGAAAAGCTGCCAGCTTGAGAATCTGGTTTAAAATTCAGTGAAGAAATGTCATGCTATATATGGCAGGTTTAAATCTCCAGGGTGGGGAATTATTTAGTTGTCTTCTCAAGGGAATGTGTTCAAATTTATTTCATTAATCTGAAGTAAGCAACTCATATTTATTTTCTCACCACCTCATTTCCATTCATTCAGCTGCATTGAGCCAGTTTCCGTGGTTGGCTTCTTTGTTCAGGAGAGATTTCATCAACTAATTGAAAAGAACACAGTTCTGTCCTCAGCAGAGCTAAATACATACAACAATTTCACCACCAAGGCCAGACACATTATCAGTGTCCTGATCTTTGGCCTTTCATACTTTTCAAGAGGTGTCCCAGGGGAAATCTTTCCCTGGAATGTTAATCTGTTGCTTCTCTGACCTTCTACACATGCCCCACATTGTTATTACAACCCACATGCTTCTCTTTTCACGCTGTCATTTTGACAATAGAACCATCGGGCAATTCATCTTTAGACTAGATAGCTGGAACAAAGTGCACACCAGTAAGTGAAATCAGATTGGCTAATGGTATTGTTTAAATGCAATAACATTTCTCTTCTGAAATCCACCCAGATTTCGAATGATATGTCATGCCTGTGGGATGCTTGGCAACAATTAGCTACTGGTGATTCATCAAAGGGTCCCAGTGTGGGGATTTCTTTTTAACTTTTTTTCTGAACATGCTTTGGAAACATAAATTAGTCCCTGAATTGGATCGGTACGGATTTATCACTTGCGTTTCCTGTCTTTACCTTCTTTCTTCTTTCATCTGGCAGATGTTTGCTTCATCTTCAGATTTACTGAAAGCGGTACGGGGATCTGAGAGCATTTAGCAATACTGAAAAGCTGTTTCTTTTAAGACTCTGCTCAAATGTCAAATGTCACCTCCTCGGAGAGGCCTTCTTTTGGCCACCCCACATAAGATAACCCTCACTCCTATTAGTAACTATCCTCTTTATCCTGCTTTATTTTTCTTTACAACACCTATCACCATGTTTCCCTGAAAATAAGACCTCATCGGACAATCAGCTTTAATGCATCTTTTGGAGCAAAAATTAATATAAGACCCGGTCTTATTTTAATATAAAGCCAGATCTTATATAATATATATATATATATATATATATATATATATATATATATATATATAATATAATATAATAATATAATAATATAATATAATACTCGGTCTTATATTAATTTTTGCTCCAAAAGACACATTAGAACTGATTGCCTGGCGAGGTCTTATTTTCAGGGAAACACGGCATCAGCTGTCATATGATACATTTATTCATTAGTTGACTATTTCCTCCCACTAGAATGTAAGTTCTGTGACTGCAGGAAAGTGATGGTTTTGTCCACTGCTTTCTCCACTGGGGCTAGGACAGTGCCTGGTTCATAGTAGGGACTCAAAAAGATTTGTATTCGTTGAGAGATAGAGAATCCTCCACCCTAAAACATACAGATAGGGTGATGCTATTGAGGCCCATGAAATGCAAATCTCACTGATAACCAGCTTTAAAAATGAAAGCAAAGGAAAGATTATTACACACAAATTACTGCTTCTTTCTAGCCCAATCTTATCAACTGAAGCATTTAAAAAATATGCCATGGGAAATCTCTAGTCTGTTTTGTTTTGATGGCTTCTTCTGCAATGCTGACCATAATTTTCAAACATGGAGAGAGTAATCAAGGTTTATTTAAAATATTATCCGTGTTAAATAACAGCTGTTATGTATAGAGCTTGTATCTATGGACTTGAGCCAAATAATCATAAAAACTGAAGAGTCTTCTAAGGTTGGAGGATGACGTGTGTGTATACATGTATGAATATACCTGCATCTTCAAGACCCTCTCTAATTTCTATAAGAAAGCCTCTAATATGATATTACGTATTGCTTCTGCCCATTTGCAAACAACCCAATAAAAACCACCATTGTAAGCCATAGTTACACAGGTTCATGGAGATTTTGTATTTTTGCAGGGTGCCTAAGTACCTGAGATAGTTCATTCTGCTTCTAAAATCAACAAACTCATAAGTAACAGTTTCTGCAAAGCTGGTAGGAAATGCTTCAGGATGTAGTTAGGTGGGAAAGGCATAAACGATTCATTGTCCTTGGATCCTCCCTAGATCATAGTTATTTTCTTTTCCTACTGAGAAAACAACCAATCTTTCTTTGTAGTTGTGATAATTACTACATTGGCATAATAACAATTAAGAAGAGTTGCTATGGAAATCTACAGTGCAAATCCTAAATAGTGGAGAAAATGGACCAGTGAAGAGTCATGGAAAGGTGCAGTTTATGACCATCTGATTATGAACTTAAAAGTAATTTCCATCATTTTTTTGTTTGCTATGTCTAATCTTTATCTCCCTTCCCCAGAAATCTTCCTACACTCTCCTCAAAATATTTGCTTACATTTCTAGTCAAGATTAATGCCAAATTCTCAGTCTCATTGACTGGAGGCAGGTATTATATAAGCAAAGAATAAGGAAGAGAATGTCAAGAGAGGTAGGAAGGAGATAAAAGATGTGATTTGTATACATTTAAAATGTAATCTTCTAAAATATAAGATAAAATGCTTGGGGAAAACAAGATGATCTGAAGACACTAATCTTTAGAGATCCACTCAGTCTCACACAGCACTCTTTAGGTTGATGAGAAAGGTGTCCCAGACTTTAGTGGAAAGGACGCAATCCACATGACTAAATTCAAATTATAAGTGTCAAGGAAGACAAGGTAGCAGCTGAAGAATGACAAGAATTCTGGGCTCTTCTTCCACTTCTTACACAAATTTTGACTCTCATAGTGGATCGCATGGTTCACAGTGGCTTCTTTAAAGGTCAAACGAAATGACGCTGTTGCTGCTTTCAAAGAATGTCAGTGAGAACAGGAAATGAATATATAGAAGACCAGAAGCTTGGCCATGGGAACTTTGTTTTTGAGCAGAAGCTTGTTGTGTCCTTTCAAAACTAGCTACACTATGTACTTGGCAGGGTGATTGCTTTTAATTTTTATTGTTTGCTCTCTCTAAAGAAATGTATAAAAGTGCAATGACAAATCCCAGAGCTACTTAAAGGCTTCTAATTTCTAATTAACCCCAGTGGAGATGGAATTGTTCAAATCAACTTTTCATTCAAGGGAGACGAAAATGAGAGACGTTGGCTTGAATTAGTTCTTCCACAGAGATGAACTGAAATTCATCAACTTTAGTTTCCACGTCAACTTTTGTTTGATCTTCAGCTAAACACGTGAGATGAAACAAATTTCCAGAGGAAACAAGACAGCTTGTAAAATTTGGAGCTTTTACATGAGCATCTGAGGAGGTTGGGAAAATAGAAGTAGATCAAAATGTAATAAAAAATCTTAAAAGTTCTCTGAATTATTCATTCATTCGGTATGTGTTAACTGAGCACCTACTATGTGTCAGCATGGTTCTAGACTCTAGTAACCGCTATGCTGATCAGCCATTTGGAGATTATCTGCAAGTGTTTACCCTATATGGGCTGCTGAAGTCCCTGTCCAAGCCATGTCTGATCCCTTAACATGGGCTTTGGATCTCATCCCCAACCACACTCGTATTTCCTGTGGCCGTGTTCTTTTCTTATGGCTGCTGGAACACATTGCCACAAACTTAGTGGCTAAAAGCAATACACATTTTTCTTATAGTTCTGGAGGTTAGAGGTCTGAAATGGGTTTTATGGGACTTAAGGTGTTGGCAAAGCTGTGCCCCATTTGGAGAACCTAAGGGAGAATCTCTTCTGCATCTTTTCCAACGTCTGGAGGCTGCTCACATTCCCTGGCTTGTGGCTGCATCCCTCTGACCACTGTTTCTGTTATCATGTCTCCTTCTCTGACTCTGTCCCTCCTGCCTCCCACTGACATGGATCCTTATGATTACACTGCACCCTCCCAGATAATCCAAAGTAATTTCTCCACTTTTAAGTCTCTTAATTTACACCTGCAAAATCCCTTTTGCTGTGTAAGGTAACATCTTCATTGGTTCCAGGGATTATGATACGGAATTTTTTTTTTTTTTTTTTTTGGCAGATGCATTATCCTGCCTACTACAGGAACTAAACACCATGATTTATTTATTTTTTCTTGTTTGACATTCAGCTGTATCCATCTGTTGCTTTCGCTGCAGCATGCTTTTGGAACACTTCAAAACAGCTCTCAACTGTTTTGAAGTGTTGAGAATTCTTCACAGAAACTGCTCTTAGCAAGGTTACCTAGATTGTGATATTATCCGGGTGCATTTTAGGGCTTTTCCATCTTAATGTCTAAGTATGATATACTGATGACCAATCTAGCCTTCTTCTTGATAACAATAAAGTAGCTGTAATTATTTAGTGTTTATTATGCTCCAGTTACTAAGCTAAACACTACAAACATTATTCCATTTGTTCCTTTCAACAACCCCATGAGTTAGGCATTATTTTCCACATTATAACTGACAAAACAGAGGCTTAGAGAAACAACCTCAAGTGCTGCTTAGAACTTTTAAAACTCTGTCTCCAATCGCCACTTTTCTTCCAAATGACAAATCTAGACAACGGACTAGCCTCTGGATGTCTTGATAGGGTTGTCCCAATGCTTCTCTAATCCTTAATCTAGTCAGATGCTACCATTCAAATTTCACCAACCAGAAATCTGGCAGTCACCTCAGATTTCTCCTTGTCTTTCCACATCCAAGAAGTCTCCCAGCCCTGTTGATTCTACCTCTAAAATGTCCCTTGACTCTTTACATCTCCATTTTCGTGGCCACCACCTTAGTTTTGACTTGTGTTGACTCTTGTTTTCTTCTGTCAATTACTAAGCTAGCTTTGGACTTCTCTGCCTTGATTATTACCTATTCACTCTATTTCCATTGTTGTGAATTTATTCTATATTTCATCCCCAGAATAATCTTAGAAAAATGTTTATTCTCGTCCTATCATTTCCATACTTAAAATTCTATAATGGTTCTCATTTGCCTTCAAGTATTGCCTTCTCATAGCTCTGTACTTCTGTTTAGCCTATTCCCTCTGCTTCACACACCATGCCTACTTTTCCCTCCTCTTACTCCTCTCACAATAAACATAGCACCAAATTAATAAAATTAGGTATAAATGAATGAATATTTGGATAATTTTTCACACTCAATAAGAAATGAAAACTAAAATAATTTTGAGGTGAATTTTACAATTATTGAAAAATTTGAAATAAAAAAAAATATTGGAATAGGTTTGGCAAGCATTCAAACACTTACATTGTTGAAAGAAGTGTGACTTGGTTTTCCCTTTCTAAACATCATTTTATTACTACATAACAAGAGTCTTAAAAATGTACATTTGACCGAGTAATTCCACTTGTAAGAATTTATGCAAAGAAAATAATCAAGCATTAAATATTCAATGAAAGATTATATTCTTGGATATAAATCTTCATATTCATGAATATTGCAGAATTATTCATTAGACAAAATTTAGGAACATTTTTTAAGAGTAAACTAATGATTTAAAATGAAAATATGTAACATGCTAATATATTTTATACCAATTAGAAATCATGTTTTTAAACGTAGCATAAGGAAATATTCATAACACAATTATAAACAGAAAAAGCAGAATTTTTTTACCCCATAAAATACATATCTATGTATATACATAAAAAAGAAACTAGGAAACAAGCCAAATAAACTAAATAGGTCAATATATTAAAAAAATTATTTCTGAATAGGTAGAGCACAGAGGATTTTTAGGGCAGTAAAAATACTCTGTATGATACTATAATGGTGATTACACATCGTTATACATTTATCCAAACCCATAGAATGTACACCACCAAGAGTGAACCGTAATATACACCACAGACTTTGAGGTGATTATGATGTGTCGATGTAGGGTCATCAATCATAGCAAATATGCTACTGTGGCAGGGATGTTGATAATGGGAAGGCTGAGCTTCTGTGGGTGGTGGGGGTATGTGGGTAATCTCTACCTTCCCCTCAATTGTACTGTGAACCAAAAGCTACTCTAAAACATTAAGTCTTAATTTCTTTTTTCTTTATATTTTTCAGTATGTGAGTGTGGCCTCTGGAGACAGATGGTTTGGATTCAGGTTCATATCCCCATTGAATTTTTTACTTATATGTGACTGGGAGCATGCTACATAAACTCCCTAAAACTGTTTTCTCATCCTTAAATAGAAAAATAATAAAACATTTTTAGCACTTATGTAAGACAACTCATATAAAGATAGCATAGTGTCTGACACAGCCTAAGCACTCGTTAAATGAAAAGTATTGTTGAAATTATTATTAAATATACAACTATTATTACTGATTTCAAATAGTTTTCATGCATTGTAATTATAAAAATTAAATAAGATTGATAATAACAATATGGGGGCTGAAAGTTCAGGGAAGAAAGTCCATTTGTCCAACCTTATTTAGGGCTCAAATTAAGCCCTGTGAGGGCAGGGCAGGTAGACAACTACACAGTGACATCTCAGGAACAGGGAGAATATATTTCTGAAGAAATGGAGTTTTGCTTTCTCTCTAAGGAGCAAACAATGAAAGCAAATGAGCACCAGGTTCAGAAATATGAACTTCAGAACATGGAGGAGATAGTGTCCATTGGAGATGCAATGATCAAGTGTTCCTGGGCAGCTCCGCTGGAGCATAGCATGCCTCAGCATAACGCTTGGGGAAGGCTGGAAGTAATGAACTGCATTTGTTATCTATTGCTGTGTAACAAATTGCCCAAGACTTAGCAGACTAAAGCAATATACATTTATTATCTCACACTGTCTCTGGGGCAGGCATTTGAGCGTGCTTAGCTGGGTCCTCTAACAAGGCGATAGTCATTTCAAGACTCCATTAGGAAGGATATGCTCCTAACCCACTCTCGTGGTTTTTGGCAGGATTCATTTTATTGTGAGTTATTGGATTAAGCCTTAGTCCCTCACAAGCTGTTAGCCAGAAGTTTCCCTTGGTTGTTTGCCATATGAACATCTTCACTGAGCATCTCACAACGTGGCAGCTTGTCTCATCAGAGTGAGAAAGTGAGGGGGCAAGAGAGTATCAGCAAGAAAGACGATTTTAACAAGATGAAAGTCTGTATATTTTTATAACGTAATCATGGAAATGGCACCTATCACTTTTGCTGTGTCTTACTCATCAGAGGCAAGTCACTAGATCCAAACCACACGCAAGGGGAGGAAACCATATGAGGGTACGAATACCAAGAGGTAGTGGACGGGGATGGCTATCACTGGTAGCCATGTCTTAAGCTACCCATCTCAAGAACCCCAGTTAATGGCCAACCGCAGCAGCTACCTAAACCGATATGACAAAGGAATGGTTTGTTAAATACTGTAATATGAACAAGCTAAATATTAATATAGATTTTTTTATCTCTCTGTGTTTGCCAAAATAAAATGAAAAGCTAAATGAAAAATGACTTCAGAGAGGTGTTTATAAAATGTTTACTTAACTAATTTTTAAAAAAAGGATAAAAGTGTAGAGGGCAATTCTAGCTCATAATAAAGCCTCAGAAAATTAATAGATAGCGCTAATTTATATACATGAGAAATTTGGGCCAGATGGCATCCAGAAGTTCCTGGAAAAAATTAAGAATGGAGTAACCAATATATTGACAAGGATTTTCCTGGCTACTGTAAAAGAACACTAGACACAAAAGATTGAAAAATCAGTAGTATTAAAACCCTTCATTATGCTGTCAGTGGAGATGCTTGGTACTGTAGGAGCTGCTAGTCTTCCAGTCGTTTCAAGCAACCCCACACACTCTTCATAAAGATAGTCATTTTGTGGTCATTTGGACACCTGGAGAGAACAGGTCTGACTTTGACCTCTAGCTTTGCCATTCACAGGCTGTGAGGCCACTTAAAGTTATTTGGCCTCTGTGAATTTTGGTGAGTCTATCTGGAATGAATGTAAAGTACACAGTGCAAAGCATCGCACATCTCACTTGGTCAATAAATGGTAGCTGTGAATGACAATTAGTGCAGGGTTTGAGGGCATGGGCTTTGGCTTCAGATATGTTGACATATTAGGGGGTCAAATTCTAGTTTTGCTGCTTACTAACTGTGAGATGTTAGACAAAAAATACACTTTTTTTTTTTTTTAGCTTCAGTTGTCTTATCCTGAATGGGTATGATCTACTTTAAAAGGTTGCTATGAAGATAAAATAAAGATTGCATGGCTATATATAGCCATTAGCCCAGTGCCTGAAACATGATAAGTCCTTCAAAAGCTATGGTTAGTCTTCAAAGACTGAGTGAAACCAAAATAACTTGATGTGCAATTTTCATGATGTTTCTTAATAAATCGTAAGTGACATAGAAAACTCATAATTAATTGATGAATTAGAAGTTAGCCAAACAACAAAATAAAGTTCTAGAGTAGAAGTGAGGAAATGTTTCTATAAGCTAAAGGAAGTTAATAGTGGAGAGTTGAGAAAAAAACAGCCAAAAGCATGGTTCAAGGAGTTGATTATTTCATAAGAACATAGCTAGTAAGTGCTCCTTTGAAGGTCAACACTACTTCTAAATACATTCAATTTATTGATTGCCTCCCACAACAAAGATGCTGAAAAGCTGATCAAATGGACCTTGTGTCACTCAAGGTTGACTTGAGACATGTGGTTGCTCTGGGAAGACTAATAAATGGGCACTTCTTACACTGATTTTTTTAAAGTAACAAAACTGTATATAAAAACAGTCCATTATTAACTTCACTAGCTACAGAACGGAGGGCTTAAAATCCAAAATATCTCCCACATTTTCTGAACTTCTCTCAATTTTCTTTTGCAATTTTCTAGATGAGACAATACCTTCAGAAGCAAATTAAGGGGTTTAACATTCAGATAATTAAACCAGGTCACTGATTCTTGGAAAGCAAAACAACATGCATTATTGATTTTTGAACTCAGCTGATGGCAAGTGCATGTGCAATTCACAAAAGTACTCAACGCCGGTTGACGCCAGTGAGGAGTAAAACCAATTTACATTTTGCCAATTTATTCCAGTGATATTTTAGTTCCCCTTTTAGATCCTAGGTGGATACCCAGCTTGCCTTCCCATTAATTTGGCTCTGAATTCTACTCCAAAGTCTATAGGTTGTTGAAGGAGGATGAAAAAATATTCCAGGGATGTGACTCTTCTAGGGAAAGCAATCCTGAAGATGATACTTCATAGGAAATTCCTGCCATTGGATTATCCAAAAGTGCTGCAGGATATTTGGCAGGAAGGCATTAGAGAAGCAGTGACTTTTATGGTAATCACAGTAGCTAGGCTTGATCAGCCGCCCTTCCATTGAGCACTGAGATTGGATCCACTGATTTTGTGGCATTCTCTTTCTTTTGCTTTAAAGCATCCCCCTAGCTGAGTAGGACGACCTTCCCAAGTGGAGGGAAAATCATTCCTCCTTGCTCAGACCACGTGCACTTAGGTTGACAATGTTTCTTCAGAACACTTTGCATTATGGAGGTGGCTGGGGGTATAAAAATAAAAGGTTTGACATGAATTTCTGTGATGAAAGATTATTAAGACAAAATATGCTAAGCTTGGATGGGAAATACATCAGTGGATATATTTTCCTCTTATGCTTTTCCAAATATTTAATGATAATTTACAATTATTCCCCTAAGGCATAAGACTCTATATTCCTCTGAATTAATTTGCCTCCTACTTTCAATTACTACTTTATGCATGGGGGGAATTCAGGTTCAAAGATATCACACTAATCTGTTGCCAACAGTAGAATATCTTCTTGAAATTGGGAAGTAAAGTGGAAAGGAAATGACAAGACTGTAAAACATGTTCCATAGTTCTCTGAACTATTGTATATCAGTCTCCTCGGAGCTGAGGTTTATCCTGAATGGTATATTGTTGTTCAGGGAGATTCATTGTTTTTTTTTAAAAAAAAGATATTACTGAGATATTACTACTGGTTGCGTGAAAGAAGAAAGAAGCACTGGGAAGCCATCTTAATTCCTCCCATTTTACTCTAGTGCATCATAGCAGTTTTTATTTTCCACCGTCCTGTCAGACTCCATTTTTTAAAATTCATGTCTTAAAGAATCTCTCTGCCTTTCAAAAAACATATGAATTAATATCATCTTGCTTTACCTTGAATCATTAGCTAGCCCTGGGAGTCTTGCCCTGTGACCTGGATTGGGGGGGAAATGGACAGAGGAAGCACCAAGAACTCCATAAACATTTTGGGTTCTTGATTTACGTTGTTATGAGCAGCCTCAGCAGTATTTGATCTTTGTAAACTAAGTCCAGATCTATAAAGAGTGATTTTTTTCATTCATTTCACTTTTTGATATTACCAAAGTAGTGACAAGGTGTTGTGAATACAAAATATATAGAATCTGTCTGTTTTCCAGCAAGCCTTTGAAGAAGAGAAGAAAAATTGTGTACCCAGAAACTCCATTCTAAGAGGCAATCTCCTAACAGACAACGGTTTTGTGATTTCTCTTCCATCGTGGATAACTAAGGCTCTTCTGCCATTAAGCAAAAATTCCCTACTTTCTGTCTTTGCTGGGTGGTGCTATTGGAGGATTTGGTTTCTCACTGTCTTTGTAGAACACTTCCGTCCAGCTGTTCCCATCTAGTGCACTGCTGCCAAGTCTATGGACTTCCCACTACCCACCTCCCTCTCACACCACGATCACTCCCCCTATCTCTCTTACTTCCCCACCACTGGTTCTGCCTCTGCTCTGAGAGGGAATCCGAGGTCAACCAAAGTTGCTCACTGATAAGTCCTGCATGAGATACCTTCATACTAGTTTCCAAGCTAATGCTTAGTACCCTTCAACTCTCTGTCTTTATGAGAAGATGTGTCATCTTTTCACCTGACCATGTAGACCCCAAGCCCTCTCCAGAGGACATAGCTAGGAGAGTTAGTTTAAAGGAATCTGTTTGGACATGCCTTCTGTGACTCTAGGTCGCTTAACAAAGTGGGGAATTACTCAGCTCATCTTAAATATCTCCTAATGACTCATCTCTTTTTTCAAAATTCTGTATTTTAATCCCTTAATGAGGGGGAAAGTTTTCTGTTTTAGCATCACAAAATTATCATGAGAAAAATCACAGCCCTTCACCCAAATATATCTGTGGAAGATTATATTTTCAAAAGATGGCCACAAAAACAGCCCTCATCCCACATACTCTTTTAAACTTTTCTCACTTCCCCAGAAAGATGTGGAGTCTAGATACTCTCTTCTTCAAACTCATTAGGCTATGACTTACTCATAACCAATAGAATGGATGGAAGTGACAATGAATGACTTTTGAGGTTAGGTCATAAAACGCAATGGTACTTCTCTCTTGCTTACCAAAATACTAATTCTTGACAGCTTTGTGCACTGTGTAAGCAACCCAATGACCCTGAGGCTTTCGTGCTGTTAGGAAATCCAGCAGCCTGTGCAGAACGACCCCAGGGGAGGCCCAATCCTACATGAGGAGAGGGAGATGCCCAGCCATCCCTCAGCTCTTTCAATTCTAGTCAAAATTTGCCTGCAACCATTAGAACAGTAGCTATGCCAAGCTGCCCTTCCAAAGTTTCTGATCCACAAAAACCATGACAGATAAGAAAATGATTGTTGTCATTTTAAGACACTAGGTTTTGGAATGATTCTTTATGTGGAAATAGCTACCTATGGTAGAATAATATCTATCTTAAGTCAGTTTGGGCAACCGTAACAAAATAGCAGAGATTGGATGGCTTAAATGAGAGAAATTTATTTTCTCACAGTTTTAGAGGCTAAAAGTCCAAGATCAAGTTTCTGGCCAGTTTGCTTCCAGGTAATGGTTCTCTTCCTGGTTTGCAGATGGCCTCTATCTTGCTATGTTCTTACAATGGCCTTTCCTCAGTGTGTGTGTGTGTGTGTGTGTGTGTGTGTGTGTGTGTGTGTGTGTGTGTGTGTAGAGAGAGAGGAGATAGAAAGAGAGAGAGAGAGAGCACACACACGTATGCACTTGCCCTCCGGTGTCTCTTTTTATAAAAGCAATCTTATGGGATTAAGGCCCTATCCTTATGACCTTGTTTAGCATTAATCACTTCTTTAGAGATCTGATCTCCAAATACATCCACATTGGGAGTTAGGACTTCCACACAGGAATGTGCAGGGGGACACAAGCATTTAGCCCACAACAATATCTAAGTTCAAATTAGAGTTCTGGTGCTGCAAACTGTACTCAATCTGAGCGATTTACTTCTCTGAGTCTCAAATTTCTTTTTTGTAAAACTAGAAATAATAATTGTATCTCATCATATTCTTTTGAGGGCTAAGTGAGAGCAAGTGTGTGACTATTTTGTTCATCTATAAAGAGTGGGCATGACAGCCCTTAGGCCTTTCCAGTCAGCCATCCACACTGCCTCTTTGTCTCTGCCTCCGCAGGGACCCTGGGACCTCCTGCCATGATCACGCCAAGCTCTTCTTCTCTTGGCCTAGCCAATGGCCAACACATTGTTTAAAAATCATCAATTCATTGAAGAAACATATAATAATACCTACGAGGAGCTTGGTATTGAAAGGAAAAAAATGAATAAATCGTGATTCTGCTCTCAAGGAACTCACCTTCTGATAGGGGAGACAGTCCCGTGAACAAATATTTACATTTCAATTTGACAAGTGCTTAATGAAAAGTGATATTTATGAAAGAACTCAGTGACTCATGTCACTATCTCATTTAATCTTCACTGGAGTCAAGAAAACTAAAGCTCAGAGAGATTAAGCCGTCTCCATGCCCCAAATCACACAGCTTGCAAGTAGCCGACACAAAACCTGATTCCATGCAATGTTATCACAAACTCAGTGTTTTTATATTACATGCTGAATGAAAGAAACCTGCCAACTAAGAATACGTACTTTACCTAGCAAAGCCCTCCTTCAGACAGATAGAAAGATAAAGTTTTTCCCAAACAAACAAAAGCTGAGGGAGTTCTTTATAGCTAGACTATGACTTGCAAGAAATTCTGAAAGGACTTATTCAAGCTGAAATAAAAGGACACTAATTAGTAACATGAAAATATGTGAAAATTTAAAATACACCGGTAGGTAAGTAGATAGTCACATTCAGAATACTTTATTATTGGTGTCTTAATCACTTAACTCTACTATAAAGATTAAAGAACAAAAGCATTAAAAATAACTATATCTACAACAATTTGTTAATGGATGCACAATATAAAAAGATAAATTGTGACATCCAAAACATAAAATGTTGTGACAACATGGATGGACCCTGAGATTATTATGCTAAGCAAAATAAGTCTGACAGAAAAAGTTGAGAACCATATGACTTCACTCATATGTGGGATATAAAACTGAAAGAAACCAAGGAACAAGCAAACAAACAAAGAAACAAAAACTCTTAGGCTCAGACAACAGGTTAGTGGTCACCAGAGTGTAAGGGGGAGAGAGGGATGGCAGAAGAGGGTAAAGGGGGTCAAATATATGGTGATGGGAGGAGAACTGACTCTGGGTGGCGAGCACACAATATGATATATAGATGGTGTATTACAGAAATGTACACTTGAAACCCATGTAATTTTACTAACCATTGCCATCCCAATAAATTTAATTTTAAAAAACATAGGTAGAATTGTTGTATGTGATTGAAATTAAGTTTTTATCAGCTTAAAAGAGAGTGTTATGACTATAAGATGTTTTATGTAAGCCTCACAGTAACCACAAAACAAAAACCTAATAGAATACAAATGATAGAAATAAAATATCTAGAAATAAATTTAACTAAGGAAGTGAAAGACCTGTACCCTGGAAACTGTAAGACATTGTTAAAAGAAATTGAGGAGGACTGAAATAAATGGAGAGATATTCCATGATCCTGGATTAAAATAATTAATATTGTTAAAATGTCCATACTGTTCAAACTGCCATACAGAGTCAATGCAATTTCTATCAAAATTTCACTGCATTTTTCACAGAAATAGAAAAAAAAATCCTAAAATTCATACAGAACCACAAAACAACCCTGGTAAAAGGAAAGTAGCTGCTAATCAGTTTGGTTACTCATTAAGTAAAGGTGAGGAGATATATTTAACTTCTAGATATTTAAGTTCCCATCTGTCAAATGGGGAAATGCTGCCAACTCCCTTCATTCCTCCCAGGAAGATTTCAATAAATTGCAAAAAGAACTTTTGACCACATCATTCCAATAGACTATGCACACAAAATGTTCTAGTATTACTCAATAACCAAACAATAAATGGTTTAGACCTTCATATGTTCAGGTAGAATCACTTTAGTGATCTCGAGTTATCAGTGTTTAATCATCCCTTTTTTATTAGTATTTAATCATTCT
Source organism: Rhinolophus sinicus (assembly GCF_036562045.2). Taxonomy (NCBI): domain Eukaryota; kingdom Metazoa; phylum Chordata; class Mammalia; order Chiroptera; family Rhinolophidae; genus Rhinolophus; species Rhinolophus sinicus. The sequence continues at coordinate 114,717,864 of NC_133753.1, forward strand.
GTTTAGTACCCATGGTCAAATGATTTAAAAAAGAAAACCACTTTAAAAAAAAGTAGTAATTAAGAGAATGGAAAGACTAGGTGAAAATATTTGCAAAAGACACCTGACAAAAGATGGTTACCCAAAATATGCAAGGAACTCTTAGAGCTAACCAGTAAGAAAATAAACAACTCCATTTAAAAATGGGCAAAAGACCTGAACTGACATCTCACCAACAACATACACATAGTAAATAAGCATATGAAAAGATGCCCTACATCTTGTTACTAGGGAATTGGAAATTTAAAAAATGGGATCCTACTATACATGTATTAAAATGGTTAAAATCCAAAACACTGACAACCAGATGCTGAAGAGAATGTGGAACAACAGAAACTCCCAATAGGCCAGTAGTTAAACAATCTGATGTAAACATCTATGCAAAAGAATAATTATTCAGCTCTAAAAAGAAATGATCTGTCAAGCCATGAAAAGACATGGAGAAAACTTACGTAAATGTATATTGGTAAATAAAAGAAGTCAATATGAAAAGGCTTCAAACTGCATGCTTCCAACTATACAACACTCTAAAAGAGGCAAAATGATGGAAATAGTAAAAAGATCTGTGGTGGCCAGGGGCTGGGGAAAGAGAGATGAATAGACAGAGTACAGGGAATATTTAGGGCAGTGAAAGTATTCTGTGTGATACTGCGATGCTGGATACATGTCATTATACACTTGTCCAAACCCATAGAATGCACAACACCAAGAGTGAGCCCTAGTGTAAACTATGGACTTTGGGTGACAGTGATGTGTCAGTGTAGATTCATTGACTAACAAATGTTCCACTTTGGTAGGGAATGTTTATAATGGGGGTGGCTGTGCATGTAGGGGGGGTGTGGGGAAATGAAAAATCTCTGTATTTTCCACTCAATTTTGCTGTGAATCTAAAATGCTTTAAAGCAGTCTATTCATTTGAAAGAAGGAGAAATAACCCTAACACCATTTCTAACAGTGTGGTTCATTCCTATGGTTGACTTCTTGGAAGCAAATTTATGACAGTCATTATCTGTCTCAGATGAAAATAAAAGAAGTAAGCACCATTTCATGAACACTAGGTGTTTTTATTTCCTTTCCCCAAAAAGTACATTCTAAATTTAAATATTTTCAACTTTTTCAAAAGGCAAACATCACCCCTGCTCTACATTAGATATTTGAAACACTCTCCCTGCAAAAGTCCTTTCATATGGACAATTTCTAGCTGCTGTTTACATCGGTGGTCATGGTGGAGAGAGGCAGGGAACAGTAAAGATAGACCCATGAATTAGCGGGGGGTGCCAACAGATTGCCAGTTTGATCCAGACCATTCATTTCAGAATGAGCTGAGAATCACAAAGCCTTCCATTATGATGGCACCATTTTGAGCCTGTTTAATGAAGGAATATTCCAGCTAGAAATCTTTGTCCTGAAACACATTTGTTTACTGGGGGGAGAAGGAAGGGGGGGGATGAGAGAATGCCAGGAGAAAAATGAGCCTTTAAATATGGAAGATTACATATATGAGCATATAAAAATATACCCCTATGTGTAGTTAGTATGTGGTTGGAAATATTTGCATGACCAGATGCATCTTTATGGCTTCACTGTCTCTGTCATTTTTTTTTTTTTTTAATTCCTGTTATGTGTTGAAATCTGTTTATGGGGAGTGCTTCTTGTAGAATTAAGTTCTATTCTAGGAAATAATCATAAATGTGCTCTCTTACCTGGACAGCACAATTTTATAGGGAGGTTTGAGGCAAGAACTGTGCTCGGTCCCAGAATTACTGACTTTTCTGTTCTGATATATACATATACCGGGGGTGCCAAAAAAATGTACGCAAGTGGACACTTTGGTCAATGCTGCTCAAGCAATAGTTCACCATAATCAGAAGCATCTGGACGCTGATGGTAACCACTTTGAGCACCTCTTGTCATTGCAGAAGTCAAAGGAGACTTGTATTCATCTTTAATTATTGGTATATATTATTACAATTTTAATACAGTTTTTTCTTTTCTTAAAATGTGTATATCGTTTTTTGGCGCCCTCTGTATATCCATCTGTTTGGCATGGGGAGGTGATACTGGCTTTGGGTTCTGCTGGGCCCTTCAGGCATCCTCGTATGATCTTAGGGTAGTTGTGGGAATTCTTGAGAATTTCAAAGGGAATGGCTCCGTAGGCTACAATCTCCATTAGCTCAGCGAGAGAATACAAAGTGGGTTTCCTCAGATCTAAACTCCAACTCTCCTGGTTTGGTAACCATACTTGAATGAGAATTAAATATTAAATAATGTTATGGGTAAATTAATTTAACATAAACTCAGCCTTTACTAGAAGCCTCAAGAGCTGAACCTTTGTTCTATGCAGTTTCTCAGGCCTGCCCAGAGGTTTACCAGGACAGAGACACAGATCCATTGGCACCGGCCTGTATGAAGGCCAGTCTGGCCCCCCCATCCTGCTCCTGCCTTCCTTACCGCCGTGTGCTGAGATTAACTGACCCTTATGCTTCAGAATTCAGGAAAACCCCAGGAATTGTATGATCAAGAGCTGTCGAACTGGTTCAATTCCACTCACTAGCCAGTAACCTCCAATGTACAAAGCAAATGACTAGTCAACAGTCTCTCTCCAAAGTGATTCCACACAGCTTCCAGTGGTGGCTGCTGTGAGCATTTTTATTCTGAAGTCCTGTTGCTGGCTTTCACAAAACACGAATAGGAAAATAATGAGGAAAAAAAAAAAGTCTAATGTGGGGTGGTCTGTATCAGAACAAGGGCAGTGAGAATAAGAAATAGCACGCGTTCGCCTCCGAGGGCTTTTCTGTAGGTGACAGGTCAGCATGTTCTCTTTCAAGGGCAAAGATAAGGGGCCAGTTGGGAAGAGAAAGAATGGTGAACTGAGGAAAGCGTTTTAAATTTTAAAAGACTGATTCAAAGAAGGTCTGATAGGCTATTGGAGAAATACATGAAGCATGTAGTAAAGGAGATAGGTCCATAGCCTCCTTGCTCCATTTCTAGCTTTCTTTTATCAGCAAGAAATCATTTCTTCCCCAAACACTTCTGCACTAAAATCAAGTTTTCATTCTCATTGGCTCTGAAGATAGCAACATCTTTGATCTTCAAGTTACTGAAGCAGTCGCCTACTGTTCTACTTCAAAGTACGCTTTTATGACTTACAGAAATTTTAATAAAAAGTTCTCCAAACCCAGTTGTGTATCGTCTGGAATAGTAAGCAGCTGTGTAGCTCATCAGGTGATAGAATACTGGAATTATAAGGAAACTATTATAGAAAAAACAGTCATGAATGTTAGAGAATAGCTTTTCAAACATTTATATTGGCTTTGTAAGGGTACAAGCTCCTATATTTTGTCCTTTCTGCTTATTCTCACTCTTGCTGTTTAGAAATTAAAAAAAAAAAAAAAACCTCAGAAAAGGAGAAACAGTTGGTGTGGGGACAGAGCCAGGAGTGCAGTTTCCAGGCTCTCAGCCTCACATGGAAAGGTGCTGGCTCAGGTAGTAAATGGCCATCAACTGTGATTGGATGGCCATCAGCTGTGGCTAGTTGGCTGTCAGCTGTAACCAGTGAGCCATTGGCCACTAATATAACTGCCGTGGCTACGCTAACAGAAAAATGGGGGCTAGCAAGAGGATGGTGGCTGAGCCAGCAAGTGGCGGAGTGAGGGTTGCAGATTGTGTGGCTCCTGTTTCCTGTTTCTCCCAGCCGCCAGGGAGACTATAGTGGTGTGACTCCCCTATCTGTGGCTCCGTGGGTGTTCCTTTTTGGCCTCACCATGTCCTGCATTTTTATGTGGGGAGCGGGAGCTGAGACCCCGCATGACACCTTGCATGACAGTTGGTTTGAAAGGCTTTCATTCTAAAGAATGTGTGAAAAAGAGGCTTACAAATATTTTCCGTCAGGTTTTCTACCATATGTGAAATGTCCACAACATGGTAGGAGCTGTTTAGGTCCCAGCAAGGGTCTCTTCTATTATGATACATAATTTACAAACAAATGATCACACCTGTGCAGTTGGAGTCATGAGAGAAATTACGGGTATTTTCTTTAGCTGGTAGAGGAAAGAAGGCATTTCCTTAGGCATAACAGAAGGAAGGTAGCTTACTGTATTTCATCTTAACGATCTGCTTATAAGGGAGCAAAGCTTCAATGAAGTCTTAAAAGAAGGAAAGAGAAAACGTTTTCTAAGTTAGGAAGTTTTCTAACTAGGGTAGGCAAATCATTAAGGTCTAAGTTGTGAAACAATTCAGCCAACTTAAGAAATGTAGCAATAGATGCAAAATTCAAAAACACACAGAAAAATGTTAGGTTTTCAGAAGATTGACCGTTCACTACTTGGCCTGTTTGGTCATATTTTCAAAACACATTAAATAATAGCTGATGCCCCATGCAGAAACCAACTATCCACCTGATGAGCCCCGGGAAGAAACTTCAGCCATTAAAGTTAACCTTTCACTTAGTTTCACCAATTTCTTTTCATAGTCACTTTTCTCTATTTTTTTTCTATATACCTTCCCACACGCATGTTACCTCCCTTTTTCCTGCTGGACGATTTGAAAGCAAGCTGAAGACATTCTATGTCACCCCTGAATACTGTCTTCAGAGCAATGTCATTCTCTCACGTAACCACAATATCACGATCATATCTAAGTATTTAATATGGATAAATTAATTTTGCATATTAAACAGACCACATTTAAAATTCTTGAATTCTCTAAAAATATTCTTTTTCCTGATTTTCACCTTTATTCCAGGAGCCAATCAAGGATAACTCATTGCATTTCACAGGCATGTCTTTTTGGTCTTTGATCTGTAGCAATTGCTATTTTTTTCTTTTATGCCATTGAAATTTTTGAAGAAATCCAGGCCAGTTGTTTGTAGCATGTGTCACAATCTGGATTTGTTGATTTCTTTTTTTGTGTTTAAATTGAGATTACATATTTTTTGTCACATACACTACAAAGGTGAGTTAATGTTCTTCCTATTGCTTTGCATCCGTTTCTCATCATGGCCCTTTGTCCTATTATTGGTAAGGCTACATTTGAGATTTTAATTAAGCTAGATCTTTCTTGTAAAGGAACATTTCATTATTTATATATAATCAATAAGTGGGCAGAGGTATAGAACTTTGAGGGCATGCAAAGTTCTTTCCCCGCTGTGGTAGACAGAATAATACCACCACCACCACTCCGCCCCCAGGGGTCCCTGTTCTAATCCCTAGAACCTGTGAATATGTTAAGGGTTGAATAAGGGGAATGAAGGTAGCAGATAGAATTAAGTTTGCTAACCAGCTGTCCTGAATATAGGGAAAGTATCCTGCATTATCCAGGTGGGCCAAATGCAACCACAAGTGTCCTTAAAAGTGGAAGATGGAGATAAGGAGCGTCAGAGGGAGATGCAACTAAAGAAGGATGGCTGGAGAAAGACAACATTGCTTGCTCTGGAGATGGAGAAAGACAGCCCGAAACCAAAGAATGCAGGCATCTTCTGGAAACTGGAAAAGGTAAGGAAACAGATTTACGTTTAGCACTTCCCGAAAGGAATATAGACCTCCTGATACTTCGATTTGAGCCCAGCGAGTCCCATGTCTGACTTCTACAAAACCGTAAGTTAACAAGTTTGTGTTGTTTAAAGCCCCCAAGTTTTTGGTTATTTGTTGTAACAACAAGAGAAAACTAACACACCCCTTAAAATGACATCCCGTCATTTTAGTGTGCATAGATGAGCTTTGCCTGAATCAGTTCTTACAGTGGGAGTTGTAAATGATGGTATTTACTATCAATCCTTCCTCCTTTATTAGCTGGTATTCTCCTTAAAAAACAAATATCTCCTCTTTTTCTTTCTCTCTTGCGTATCATTACAGATTCCTTTTTAAAAACTCAGTGTTATATAACCCATTACTTTCATTATTATTTTTGGATACTCTAATTGTCCCAAATTTGACTAATGCTAGCCACTGCAAGCTGACTCCTATGTCCACTTGGCATAGCCCTCCTGAGTCTTTGAGCACTTTCTTGCTTTCTAGAACACAATATTTAGGGTTGACCCTATCTTTTTTCTGTCCCGAACCTGGAATCCACCATTTTAGCCACGGATACCTGGTTTCATTTAATGGACAATGGTATTTAGAAACCTGTGTGATTGATAGGGTGACTAACTTTTATTGATACATTGATAGCTCAGTTTAATTTCTGTTTTACTAGCCAACTGAGCACCTTGTCATAGTTTAAGAGACATTTTAACTCTTTCTGTGAACTGTTCATGTATTTTACCTATTTTCTATCAGCTTGTTTTTTCCTCATTTTGAATTCTTTGTATAATAGGGAAATTAGCCTTTTATTTGTTAGGCACATTTCAGTTGTTTTCTTCCTAATTTTTATTTATCCTTTGACATCATTTTGCAATGAAAACATTTTTTTAATGTAGTAGAACGTATTTATCTTTTTTTTTTTTTAATTGAAACTGGCTTTTGAGTTAGAGTCAGAAAAGCTTCGCCCACCTTCAGTTGTAAATAAACGCACTCACACTTTATTCTAGTACTAATATGTCAGTTTTTATATTTTGATCCCATTTATTTGGTATAAAATATGAGTCCCAAGTTAATCATATTTCAGTTGTCTCAAGAGCATTTGCTGTAAAGTCTATCTTGTCCCCAGCCATTTGATAAGCCTACTTTATCACTCACTTAAATTTCTACATGTTTGGCGGGGGGATCTATTTTTGGGTTTTCTATTCTGTTCTACTGGTCAGTCCATGCACACAGTAATACCACACAATTTTAGAGTTTCAATAATATGTTTATAATGTGTTTTATATATTAGGTCTAGTCAATCCTTATTGTTTTTGTCGAGCTTCTTAGTTATCCACGTTTGTGTGTTTTTACGTGAATGTTAGAATATCTGGTCTAGCTCCAGGAAAACTTGTTAGTATGTTTACTGGGACTGCATTAAATTAATGTAGTATCCTAGGGACAATTGCAATATATATGATAGCTGTACATCTATTCAAGATGAAATGCTGTTTTATTTGTTCACCTTACTTTTCTCATAAATATTTACACATTTGTTATGGTTATTAAGGATTTTATCTACTTGCTTGCTACTGTGAATATTATTTTCTCATAGATAGTTTTACTACTTTTCTAATCCTTGTGCATTTGTTTCACTGGTTTTCAATCTTCTAAGCACATTAGAAACATCTGGGGAACTTGAAATACTTAGAGCCCAGCTATATCCCAAATGGATTAAATCAGAATCTCTGGGTATGAGGTCACAGCATCCTCATGTGATTTCAACGTACAATAGAAATGAGAACACTGAAGGACTTGGGAGGGAGAAGTAGCCTTTGCAGGCTTGATATGAATGGAAAGAAATAAGTTTTAACATCCTATTATTAGTGATATGTTTCTATTTGGTTCATATATATTTGTAATTGTTATGTAGTCATTGTGAATTGGCATTCTTAGTGTTACAAAGGTCTTTGTCACATAGACTGCTTTTTGGTCTGAATTTTACCTTGTTTGCTTTCAGGATTGCGGTCCCTGCTTTCTCATTGTTTGTATTCTCATGGTGTAGATTTTGCCCATCCTTTATTTTTAGCTTCTCTGAATTACTTATTTTTAACTATGTTTTTGCATTTGGCATATAAGAGTGTTTTGCTTTGTGAGTCAATCTGAATAGTTCTAAATAGGTGAGTTAAGCTCACGTTGCATTATTTATATCACAGATATGTTTGGTCTCAGCTTGATCATTATTTTATGTTTATATTACATCTTTATATATTATGTTTTTTATATTTCTTTCCCTCTATGCTCTGTTATATTTGCCCCTTTTTCTAGAGTGCTTCTGTTTATTAGGAAGATTTATATTTTTTTGCTAGTGGTTATATTTATATTAATAATTTGTATGATACCCTGCTTTCTCTTTTCCTTTATTAGATACCTTCTATTTGTTTTGACAGCTTTAAGTGATCTCCTCAACTCCCGCCTAGTATGTGACAATCATTGGGCTTACCCAATCTCTCCTCTAATTTTTTGTTTCTACTAGGTCAGAATACATAACATTTATGTACTGTTCTACCTCCTTATCACCCACATTTGCTTTAACCTTAGATCTGCAATGAAATATATTTAATTCTCATGATTGCTCCTACTGCTGAAGTTTCCTCTGTCATCTCTTTGTCAGATAAAGCTTGATCTCTCATAGATTCTCAGGAGTTGTTCATGAGTACAGTATTCCCCAGATGTTTGCATTATCTATAACCTTGTTATTGGAGGAAGAACTTGGCTGAATATAAGATTCTTGGTTCACAATATCTCTTTTACGTTTCCTTAAACTGTTGTTCTCCAGTTGTCTTGCTTTATACGTTACTGTTAAAAAGTCTGATGCCAACTTTCTTTTCTTTTTAAGTAACTTAGTCATTTTACCCAGAGGTCCAGGGGATTTTTTTCTTTATCCTTAATGTCTAATAATTTTACTAGACTGTATCTCAGAACTGACTAGATTAGTTAAATTTTTTAGGCATATGGTAGGCTTTCAATATCTAAGTTCATTTTATTTCTAAAAAATTTTCTTAGATTATAACTTTAAATAATAGTTCTATTCCATTGTTTTGCTTTTCTTCAAAGTCTCTAGTTTTATGTATACATATATATATATATATATATATTTATATATATATAAAACTATATACATATCTTCTATTGTCTACCTATCATTGTCTTTCAGATTCTTTTTATCTCTTAATTTAACTTTCTATTTCTTGGCTATATTACTTTTCCTCATGCCCTGTGTTACACTTTTGGTTGAATCTAGTCTCCTTTGGACTTCTTGTAATTTTAATTTAGTTTTATTTTCAAGTTGACATTGTATTTTTCTTCTTCTTCTTCTTCTTTTTTTTTTTTTTTTTTAGTTTAGTCACTCTCGTTTTATAGTCTTTGTGTGTGTGTGTGTGTGTGTGTGTGTGTGTGTGCGTGCGTGTGTGTATGTCTATTTTGGTTCTTCAGTTTTGAGTTTCTGTTTTGACATATTTATCGACATCTATAAATGATAGTTGAAGAATATTTAGTTCAGGTTGTGGTGTTCTGTCATTGTCTCTACCTACTTTATTTTGTTTGGAACATTTTATTAACTCACACCTTTGATTCTGTTTTTGTATCTGTAATACCTTGTATGGATGTTGTATGGCAATTTATGCTAATTTTGGAATGATTTATCTTCTGTATCATCATTAATGGGGTCGGTAGGCAGGGGAGACCAGTATGTTTGGTTGACAGTGTTTATTTTGCAGAAGCCCTCTTCTCTTTGTATATTGCAGTGAAGTCTTTAAAAATTAACAGTGCTTGGTTTGGGTGGGGATGGGTTATTTTATGTCTTCTGATTTTGTGACTTTTTTTGAGGCATAATAATATAACATTATATTTCCAGTACAACATAATAATGTGTATTCAATGTATATTTGTATATATTGAACTGATCAACACAATAAGTCTAGGTCACCTCCATCATCATACTTTGTTAGAAAAAAAACTTTTCTTATGGTGAGGACTTTTAAGATGTACTCTCTTAGCAACTTTCAAATATGCAATACACTGTTATTAAGCTACAGTCACCATACTGTTCATTATATTCCCACAGCTTATTTATTTTATAACTGGAGGTCTGTAGCTTTTGAACACCTTCACCCATTTTTCCCACCCCTTACTCCCACTTCTGACAACCACGTCTGTTCTCTGTATCTAGGAGCTTGGTGTTTTGTTTGTTTTTTAGCTTCCACATGAGTGAGATCATACAGCCTTTGTCCTGATTTTGTGATTTCATTTTTCTGTAGACTCCTTAAATTCCAAGACTTGCTTCCTTCTTTCACTTCATCCCCAATCCTAGATGGAACCGTTCCCCTTCCAACTAGTGTATCATAGTCCTGAGTGGTGCTGTTTCAAGGTTTTAATCCTTGCTCTGGCTCATTCTCAAGTCTGTTCCTTTGGATTCTTTAGCAATTAGTGCTCTGAACCTCCAAGTTTCAGAGCTATTCTAAGGTGGCATTTAGGGTGAGTCTTTCTTCCTGGGGGATGATTTTTATCTGTGTTCTGTCATATTAGGCTTCTGACCCCTTCTCTCCTGCTCCCCTCTCTTTCATATAGTTGTTACCATTTGTCCTCTCCGGGGGGAGCTCTGGAACTTGGTCCACCGCCTTCAGGTATTGAAGTCCCTACTAAAACATAGTTGGAAGTCTGTAGCAGTCGCCAATCCCTATTTAGGCTCTAAGTTTAAGTTTTGAATAGCTTTGTTTGCCATGTCGTTGATTTGAATGTTTTTTTCATAAGAAGATGGAGAGATATAAGTTACCACCATTTTCTTAATGGGAACTCAGAAGTTTCTTATATATTCCTAAAGTTTTAAAATTTTAACATTTTTTCTTAATAATATTAATGTTCTACATTTATACAGCATATTTTTCTCACAGCACTTTTATATTTAGTCCTTCATTTGTTCAATGATAGTTTGAAATGAGAAAACTGATGCTCTGAAGGGATAACTGAGTTCTTCAGGGTCACACACGTATCTATAGTGGATGAATTCAAATTGAAATTCAGGCTTCCTAACTTCAAATTCAGTTTTCTTTCGATACCACTATTCTGCCATTTTTATAGTGTAATAATTTATGGAAGTGCTTCCTGAAAAGAATTAAAATGAAAGAAATGTTTTCCAAAACATTCCTCAAATAGCCTCTGAAATAAGATAATGATTCTCAGTGAAGGTAATAGTAAACTATTACTTTGTTTTTAATGCATGTGGTGGGGATAACACCATATCCAAGAATTGTAGCTACAATTCAATGAGATTGAATAATTCAATGAGATTAAACTGTGAAAGGCAATATTAAGAGGTCAGTGCAATCTCACTTCAGTGATCACTTTTAATAGCACTTAAATTAATGACATTAGAGTAGATTGTTGTAGAGATGATGATATATACCATAGCTTATCACCAAGAATCACTGGCTAGTATTTTGCAGTAGTCAAAGACTATGGCAAAGAGACGGAAGTTGAAAGATATTTTGATCCCCAAATTTCATGTTTAATGAAGGAAATTGTGTTGACATTTACCAGATGTAATCAATCTAAATGATTATATTTTTAGAAGAGATAGAAATAAAAAAGAAAATTATGGAATTAGTGTAATTAAATCCTATTCCCAGCTCTGATAGTAAGTATATTCACTTAAGTAACTTGATTTCCTTAGACCATAGGGTCCAAGGAAACATTATAACATTTTGTAATTTTAACAGATAAATTGAATTAAAGGCAACTACCTATATAGTTTTTTATACATGTTTGTTTCAATATCCACAGAATGCCAATTTTTCAAGCTCACCAATGTCGACTTGGTGAGAGGACCCTAAAAGCAACCCCTATGGAATGTTCTCTTCCCTTCAACTAACCTTTGTAAATAATAATAAAAATTGTAATTAAAAACGAGAAAGCATGCTCATCAAGTAAATTGATAACTCTTAGTTGGTAGTAGCTGCTCATTCTTAATGAACAAATGAGAATAAAAAATACATATACACAAGGACAATTAAATTTAGAAAAATAAAAGCACATATATGAGCTGTGATTAAAAATACAGTGAATGTTTAAATTAAAAAAAATTATTACAGTGAGAGACACATTTCCATTAATCCTCCTCAAAATACTCCCCCTTGCTTCAAACACAATTATCCCATCGTTCTTGCCATTTTCTGAAGTAGTTCCGGAAGTCCTCTTTTGTGAGTCTTTAGTTGCGCTGTCCTGGCTGTCTCAATGTGCTGAATCGATTCAAAACATTTACTTTCATGGTCATTTTGACTTTGGGGAAGAGCCAGAAATTACACAGTGTCAGACCTGGTGAATAAGGTGGATGAGGATACACCGTAATGTTTTTATTTGATTGACAGAAATTGCCATACCAGAAGCAATGTGTGACAGGAAACATTGTCATGATGGAGGATGAAACCATTTGCCTATTTCTCAGGCTGCTTTCTATGTGTATCATTTCTTCAATGCACTAATAAGCCTTTATAATATTCAGAATTCACCATAGTGTCCCTGGGTACAAACTTAGCTCCCACAATTCCATCAAGGACAAAAAACACGAATTAACATCACCTTTCTGTAGGACTGCACTCGGCAGCAGCATTCACTGTATGTTTTGATCACACCTCATATAGTCATATGAAATAGGCAAGAATGTTAGTTACCTATAAACTCTACATGAGCGCGGTTTGTGACATAGTGTCTCCAAAGCTGAAATCGTCTTAAGGAACAAGATGACTTCATAGTTTGGAACTATAAAGGGAGTAGCTTTACTAAAGTCCAAATAGGTCAGAACATGTCTGAAGTGTTAACTGTTCTGAATGATGATTTTTAGGGGACAGGCTGGAAAGCTGGAGCACGTCTGAAAAAGATGAACATTTAGAAACCATGCCATTTAAGGAACTATTAAAAGACTTGGGTATGTTTTGTGTAGTTAAAAAAAAAAAAAAAAAAAAAAGTGGTGCAATACAAATGCTTCCAATATTTGAAAGACTGACCAGTAGAAGGCAGATTAGATCTCTTCTGTGCAACTCCAGAGAAAATCTGGGGTCAGCAAAATGAGATTTATGGTGTTGGAGCCATTTAATGAAATTTTGTTATAATGAGCACTATTCCCATGAAATCTACAGCTTTTTAAGTGGTGACTCCCCATTAGCGCCCACCCTACACACACACACACACACACACACACACACACACACACACACACTAAAAATGGCTACTTAGAGTTTGGATAACTCCAGGGCTGTTATTTGAAAGCTTCCTGTATTATGTGGGCTAGACATTTTCTACTAAGACAGTTGTGACATAAGAAATACGTATTTGGTTTCTCCCCCACTTCTTGACACAGAGCTTCTAAAACTCTTGTAATTTCCTGAGTAATGGTGGGGGATGGGGGTGGTAATAATAGGATCTTATACAGAGATCCTAATCTTGTGGAATTTCTTGGGTGATAGAAGAATCTTTGTTCCTGTGAGATGACTCTTGCACTTCTGCATAGCTTCAGCACGGGGGCTGGTTACCCAAAAGACCAAACCATCATTAGAAGCTTGCAACGTTGAACTCCACACTCCATCCCCCAAGGGAGGGGGAGGGGCTCGATACTGAGTTAATCGATTGTGCCTATGTCATGAAGCCTCCATAAAAATCCCTAAACTACGGGGTTCGGAGAACTTCTGGGCTGATGAATACATCCATGTTCTGGAAGCACCCTGTGGCACCCCAGCTCCGTAGGGACAGAAGCGCCTGTGCTGGGGACCCTTCCAGACCTCACACTATGTACCTTCATCTGTATGCCTGTTCATCTGTATCCTTTTTAATAAACGCACGATAGTACATAAATATTTCTCTGAGTTTTGTGAGCTGTTACAGCAAATTGTCAAACCTCAGCTGGGGGTTGTAGGAACCCCTGACATTGTAGCCAAGTCAGAAATGTGGTACCCTGGGGACCCATTCCTTGTGCCTGGCATCTAAAGTGGGACTGAGGCCTTACACCTGTGGAGTCTGATGCTAACTCCAGGTACAGAGTTAGTGTCAGAATTGAATAAATTATTGGACATACTGTTGTCCACACACAATAATAATAATTAGCCGGTGGGGGGAGGTAAACACCACACATTTGGTGTCACAGTGTTGTGAAGAAAGAAATAGTTTTAACAGTGGCTTCCAACTATGGCTAGATCAAAATCACATTGAAATATTTTTTAAAAATAGAGAATGTAGAAGCCTAATCCATAGACTCCTGCAAATTGAAGGCAACGTCCACAAATTTGTGTCCTGAGATTGTTACTCATTGATTCAGTCCGACAAGTAATTGCTATGAATAGTACCAGAGACACTGTTTGACACTGGGATACAGTGGTTATGAAACATCACAGCTCCTGTTCTCATGGAGTTTAAAGTCTCATGGGAGAGACAAATAGTAATTTAGAAATCACACCATTGATTTTTAAAAAAAAAAAATTATTACCAACCCAGATCAGTGATCTGAAGAGAAAAATACAGGGGAGTAGAAGAAATTAATGTGACTTAGACTCAGGGCTTGGAGAAGGCTCCGTTGAGAAAGGGACACTGAGCTAAGACATGAAAGGTAAAATTTCAGTTATTCAGAAAGGCTTGGGGTGTCAAGACATTCCAGGATAGAGCCACTGCATGTGCAAAGGTCCTATGGTGGAAATTAGAATGGTGTGTTGGGAGGGCGTTGAGTCTTTGAAGAGAACGAGAAGTGTGGCTGGATCAGCAGTGAGAAAGATGGAGGAACGGGATGAGAATTGAGATGTAGGCAGGGCTGACCCATACAGGAGGCATGAATAATGTGTGGAGGATTTTGGCCTTGATCATAGAGCAAAGGGAAACCACTGCTGGATGTTAAGTGGTGTGTGTGTGGAGTGTGGATTCTAACTACTCTGATCAGAGTGGCATTTTTAAATGATAATCCTGACTACATTGCAGAATACAGATTTGGCAGTGCACCAGAAGGAACATTAGAAATTGTGGTATCACAAACAAGGATGATGTGGACTGAAAGAGAAAACAATACATTTGGCAGCTACCTAGGAGGTATAGTAAAGAGAACTTTGTGATGGGTTTGCTGGGAGGTGAGTGTTAAGGAGTTGTCAAACATAATTTCTGGGTTTGGGGCTTGTGCAGTTGAACAGAAGGAAGTGTGATTCTTTGGGACAGGGCCACTCGAGGAGGCTAAAATGTGGTGAGGACATAATGATTCATTCTTGAATAGGTTGAGATTTGAGGTGCATCTTTGATATGGTGATGGACCTGTTGAGTAAACTGTAGTATACTTGAGTCTGAGGTATGAAGACAGGCAAGACAGCACATTTCCAAACCACTGCAAAGTGTCCCATAAAGCAAATAGGACTGTGCAAATAATTCTAAGGTAACAGCTTTAGCAGTTTCAGAGTATAGTTAATGTTAAATATCAGGATTATTGGCATCTACCCTGCTGGTGTCATCTGTTGAGTCAAACATGATTTTAAAGAACACAGATAAGGCCAAAGCCCTTGGAGTTGTGGTTGACATGCTTATCTATATCTGCAGTTGCACTACAGTGATTATATGTGTGTGTGTATATAATATATATGTGTATAATATATAATAGATATGTATACAATAAGAAATATATACATATATAGTATATAATATATATTTTACTATATATTATATATTTTACTATAATATATAAGTATAATATATATTTATTAAATATATAATATATAAATATAATATATATATTTGATATATATATATCGCCAAAAAATGTATGCACACTTTAAGAAAGGAAAAAATTGTATTAAATTTGTAATAATATACACCAATAACAAAAGATGAATACAAGTCACGTTTGACTACTGCAATTACAAGAGGCGCTCAAGTGGTTACCATCAACATAATTTTAATATAGTTTTTTCCTTTCTTAAAATGTGTATACATTTTTTTTGGCAGCCTGTGTGTGTGTGTGTGTGTGTATGATTTACAATGAGGTAGTGTGTGTACTCTTGTGGAAGCTGAACTGACCTCAAAGAAATCTTTACCCATCTTCGTTTGTTTCTGCAGGAGGGAAGGTAGGAGCATGTGGAGTGATTGAATAGGATGGGGGAGGAGAGAAAGCAGTCCAATTAAATTGCAGGGAAATGATGGAAGTGAATAACATAAAACAAAAAAACCATGCTATCTCTGGTAAACAAGTTTAAAAACAATTGAAAAAATGCAGAAAGAAAACAGGCACTCCACAGCTATGTTAGATTTTTCTTCTCTCACTGTTTCTCTATTTATTAGTTGGCAATCTGTGATAAAATGTGGTTTCATTCACACTATTTCCTAATAAAAATTTCACTGGCAAAATAAACATTGATAAATTCAGGAAGCATCTGTAATGCAAAGTTAGGACATTTCTGGAGGGAATCTGTTTCATGAGTTTCCTGAGCAACAGAAAGGAATGAGAAGACTGCTGTATAGCGGTACATTCACAGTACAGGGATGAATTAGACACTAGACTGTGTGGCTGAATCAGGGAAAGTGACTTGTCTAAGAGCAAATTGAAAGAATCGGGAATGTTGATCGCAAGGGTTGCTAGGCCTCAGATTTGCCATATTTCCTGTACTTTCCTTTTCACAATTTTGAGTATGTTAATTTGATTATATGCATGCCCTTTATCGTTAAATCATCTCAAATCTTATTTGGAAAGTGGTACATACAAATATAATGCGTATAAAATGAGACTACATTGGTTTGAATCTTAACTACACATATGAAGCTCTGACAATTAAGTTCATGAACTTGTTGCAATCATGTTGCTAACATTTTTTTATATCAGAGGAATTATTCATTATGAATTTGTACCAACTGAACAAACAGTTAATCAAGTTTACTATTTGGAAGTGCTGAAAAGGCTGCATGAAAAAGTTAGATGACTTGAACTTTTCGCCAACAATTCATGGTTCTTGCATCACGACAATGCACCAGCTCACACGGCACTGTCTGTGAGGGAGTTTTTAACCAGTAAACAAATAACTGTATTGGAACACCCTCCCTACTCACCTGATCTGGCCCTCAATGACTTCTTTCTTTACCCAAAGATATAGGAAATACTGAAAAGAAGACATTTTGATGACATTCAGGACGTCAAGGGTAATATGATGACAGCTCTGATGGCCATTCCAGAAAAAGAGTTCCAAGATTGCTTTGAAGGGTAGACTAGGCACTGGTGTGGGTGCATAGCTTCCCACGGGGAGTACTGCGAAGGTGACCATAGTGATATTCAGCAATGAGATATGTAGCACTTTTTCTAGGATGAGTTCGCAAACTTAATTGTCTGACCTCATATAGCCAAAATCTGTTGTTTCAATGATTCCATTCGGCATTCCCTTAGGTCACATGCACTCATACCCCTGGGCCTCCTATCCCTCTGTGGAAAAGGATGTAAGTGAACTACCCAAAGGCAGCAGACAAGCAAAGTCACCAGGCAGTGCACGTGTAACATACCTCTCCTTCCCAGTGTAACCCCTGGTGGACAGTTAACCACTTCAGTGCCACCACAGTGCCTTGCACATGTAGTCTCGTGGGTCAGCACTCACGCCCGCGTTTCCTCCCTGCTGTTTTTCTCTTGCACTAAGGGCAGTGAAGGAGCCCCTCACCCTGTTCTCACTAATTATCTCTGACATGCAGTTGGCAACCTTATTCGTAAAGCTCTGTCTATATCCTGGGCTAGATTGGCCTCACCCCATGGGAGGTAAGAAGATGTGTGTCTTTGAATCAAAAGATCTGAAAATGCAGTCAAGATGTACTCCTGTGATCCCTTAATATACTTTAAGCTGGGGCTCCTTTTATTGTCTCTCAAACGCCATTTCCCAAATGCACTGAAGCCTTGTCTTCAAAGTGCCCTTACAGAGAGCACCTGAGGTCTCCCGCTGGAGGAAAACGTGAAGGCCAGGCTTGTCCTGCTGCTCTTCACTCTGGGTCCGGGAATATGTCAGGAGGAGGTACTGTTTTTCCCACTGAGATGGGAGTACATGCAGCATGTCTCAGTTTCAGAGACTTCCAATGCTTCCCTGCACACAGCAATTTGTGTGTACATTGTTTTTCTTGGTATGGCAGGGGTTACACAAATGACATTATAGGTGGAAAACTAAACAAAATTAAACTCAAAAGTTCAGCTCTCTTTCATGGAGAAAGTTTAGGGATTTGAGTAGGAGGATGCTCTCCTCCTCTTCATCCTTTCAAAATGTAAAAACAATTCTTCAGTCAAGGACCATACGGAAAACAGGTTGCCGGCCAGATTTGGCCCTCAGACTATAGTTAGAAGACCTTGGTTTTGATTTTCTGGGATTAGAACAGCAACAGTACAGTACCTTAGCTTTAAGTTCAGACTATGGAAACAAATAAAATATTACAGGGTACCTTATTCCCCACTCCTGATATTTCCTTCTGTGTTCTTGGAGATCCATGCACTGTGAGACGAATGACCTCCCTTTGTCCTTCACTCGCTCTGCTTTAGGGAAGGGCTGTTCTGATAAAACAGCAAATTTGGGGGAAAATAACTAAGCATGCTCAGCTCTGCTCAGCCCTTCTTCCTCTTAAAAATGAACAGAACATTCATTCATTTAACAAATAGTTATTGGATGCTTGTGTATATCAGTCACTCTTCTAGGCACTGAAATTGCAACAGTGAATAAAATAGACAAAATCCCTTAATTTCTAATAGGAAATGCAGAAAATAAACCTAATAAGTTAAATATATATTGTAACGTGACGAATGTTAAAATGAAAAAAGTAAAGCCGAGAGAAGAAACATCAAGTTGTAGGAGGTAGAGGCTAAAATTTTAGGTAAGAAGGGCAGGAAGGCCTCACTGAAAAGGGGATCGTAACTTACCCCAGAAGGAAGTGGAGGGGAGAAGCATGTAGTTATCTGGGAAAAGAGCATTCCGAACAGATTCTTCAGGAATTGTGCAGAGGGCTTGAGCAGAGAATGCCTGCAGAGTTTGAAGAAGAGCAAGGAACAATGGCTGAAGCAGGGATGTAACCTGTGACTTGTGTTGTAATAAGAATCACTTGGCTCTTGACATAAGACTTAATTTGGGGGAGTTTGAAACCATAAGTAAAGTTAAGAGGTTATTGCAGTAATCCAGAAGAGCGATGATGGTGGTAGCAGTGAGGGTGGTGATGAAGAGTTGAATTTGAGGCATCTTTGCAGTATGACTGACAATTTACCTGTAGAGTATACACAGTATAAAGAAAAGATACACATGAGAGGACTTTAACTGAGTAACTGGAGAATGCATTTCCATTAACTGAAGTGGGAAAGATTGGGAAAGGAGCTGATTGGGGTGTGGTTGGCAGGTCAAGATCAGGAGTTGTTATTAGAAACATTCTGTTATTACTGAGTTTGTTAAGAAGCCTAGTAGACATCAAAGTGGAGATAATTGAACAGGGAGTTGGAGACGTGATTCTGGAGCTCAGAGGAAAAGCCTAAGCTTGAAAACAGCTCAGAGATCAGACTTACAATCATGGGACAGGATGAGACCATCTAGAACAAGCAGATCAGAAGAATAGGTGTGGTGGAAGGGTTGAGCCCTTGACACGCTAACATTTAGAACTGTAAGCAAGGGAAGGAACCACAAAGGCGACTAGGAGACGCAGGAGGAAACTGAGTGTGGTGCAGTATATTCCAGAACACTTTCCATTGCTCATCCTTTGGGGGATGCCCACCCGATCCGGCCCTGCCTGAATCTGTGTGGATGATTCTGCCTAACTCTGGTGCTCAGTCTTCACAGTACTACTTGGCTATTAAACTGGGGTGAAACCATATCTTTCAACCTGATCCCAAGTACCGCTTACATTGTTTTTCTGAGACTGTTCAGAACTGGGTGGGAAGAAATGATGATATATTTAGGGGCATCCTAAAAGAAAAACTGAACAAGTGCATTTGGTTTGAAGAACTGAACACACCTTTTTGTGATTTTTCGTTTTTTTTATTTTTTAAAGCCAAGAACCAAATTAGTCAAATATTTAGGGTACAATATTATTTTTTTCAACAAAGGTAATATATTTTTAAAATGTATCATAGTATTTTTGCCCAATATCTAATTTTTTCCTTCCCTTTCATACTTACTCTTTAAAAAGCAGTGAACTCTTCTTGGTGTTCTTTGAAGTCCTATAATTCAGTAATTGGTGAGGGTCATGTGCCTTAGGACTTGGTAAGAAAGTGATCTTATATGAATGTTCACATTTTCCTTTTAGTAGGCATATCTGAGTAGCATATTTACAAAGACAGTTTACAGTCACAGCTGAAGTCACTTGGGGTCAGTAATCAACATTGTTTGACAGGATCAAGTAGCATGTGTGGGTTTGGAATAGGCCTAAGTCTGAAAAGAAGACAGGAAGCATCCATGCCAAAACAATTGCATGTAAAGTCTCTCTTGACTTAACAAAATCTCAAATCTTTGCCACTCTGGCCCTAACACTTCACGTTTTCCTAGGAGAAGTAAGCTTCCTCTTGTTTTAAGAAAATTTTTTATTTTATAGATTATATTGGTCACTTTATTTGACAGCTAAATTTATTATTTTTGATATTTTTATACCTTCACCCCGACCTCTCTTTAATTCTATTGTTAGCTATTTTATGTCTTTAAAAAGCTTATATAATTTCGTACAGTTAACACTCTCAGTAGTGAAATAATGACAATTGACTTCTTTTTAATTAAACTATTTTTAGAGCAGTTTTAGAGTCACAGCTTAGTGGTTACCAGAGGGAAATGGGTGAGGGGGTGGTAGAAGAGGGTAAAAGGTTAAATACCAAGGGTGCCAAAAAAAAGTATACAAGTGGACACTTTGGTCAGTGTTGCTCAAGCAGTAGTTTGCCATAATAAGAAGTGTCTGGACACTGATAGTAACCACCTTGAGCACCTCATGTAATTGCAGAAGTCAAACATGACTTTATTCATCTTTTGTTATCAGTATATATTGAGTATTACAATCTTAATACACCTTTCCTTAAAATGTGTCTACATTTTTTTGGCACCCTCTGTATATGGTGATGGAAGGATGGGAACACATACTGCAATATATAGATGATATAGAATAGTACACTTAAAACATATATAATTTTATTAACCAATGTTACCCAATTAATTTAATTTAAAAAAAATGAATGGAAGTGCAGAGTTCCCATTTGCCTCCTCTCCCCAAATACATATAACCTTCCTCCCTCCCCATTGGTGCATTTGTTACAAGTGCTGAACCTACGCTGACACATCATTATCACCCAAAGTCCATAGTTTATATAGGGCTGGTTCACTGGTGGTGTTTTTCTATGGGTTTGACAAATGCATCCACCACTGTAGATTAATACAGAATAGTTTTACTGTTCCTCTGCTCTGCCTATTCATCCTTCCCTCCACCCTAACTCCTGGTAACCACTGAACTTCTTACTATCTCCATAGTTCTGCCTTTTCCACAATGTCATGTAGTCGTAATCTTATAGCTTAAAGCATGGTTCAGATTGGCTTCTTTCACGTAGTGATATGCATTTAGGTTTCCTCCATGCCTTCTTATAGCTTGATAGCTCCTTTTTTGTCACTGAACAATACACCATTGTCTGGATGAATCAGTTTATCTACTCATGTACTGAAGGACAACCTGGTTGCTTCCGAGTTTTGGCAATTATGAATAAAACTACTATAAATATCTGTGGGCAGATTTTTGTGTGGACATAATTGTTCAATTTATTTGGGTAAATTCCAACGTGTGATTGCTGAATCATATGGTAGAAGCATGCTTAGTTTTCTAAGAAATTGCCAAACTGTCTTCCATTGTGGCTGTACCATTTTTGCATCCCTACCAGCAATGAATGAGAGTTTCTGACGCTACACATCCTGGCCAGCTCTGGGCGTTTCAGTGGTCTGGATTTTGACCTTTCTGGCAGGTATCTCACTATTTTAACTTGCAATTTGCTAACAACATACCATGTTGAACATCTTTTTATATGCATAATTGAAATCTGTACATCTTTTTGCTGTGGTGTTAGTTCAGGTCTTTTGCCTACTTTTTGGGGGTTGTTCATTTCCTTCTTGCTGAGCTTTAAGAATTCTTAGTATATTTTAGGTAGCATTTCTTTATCAGATAACATTTTTAAATTTTTTCTTATAGTCAGTGACTTGTCTTCCTCATTCTCTTGACACTGAA
The DNA here is from genome assembly GCF_036562045.2 of Rhinolophus sinicus. NCBI lineage: Eukaryota > Metazoa > Chordata > Mammalia > Chiroptera > Rhinolophidae > Rhinolophus > Rhinolophus sinicus. The sequence continues at coordinate 114,739,661 of NC_133753.1, forward strand.
TTTAGCAGAGCAGATGTGTTTTTTAAATATATATATTTTAATTGTTCAATTACAGTTGGCATACAATATTATATTAGTTTCAGATATACAACACAGTGATTAGACATTTATATAACTAACAGAGTGACCGCCCTGATAAGTCCACCAACATCTGACACGATAAACAGTTACTGCAGTACTATTGACTATATTCCCCACGCTATACTCTACAACCCCCTGACTATTTTATAACTACCAATTTTTACCCCTTAATTCCCTCCCCACTTCACGCATCCCCCCAACCTCCCAGCCAGCAACCATCAAAGTGCTCTCTGTATCTATGAGCTTGTATCTGTTTTGTTTGTTTATTCTGTTCTCTAGATTCCACATATAAGTGAAATCATATAACACTTGCCTTTTTCTGTCTGATTTACTCCACTCAGCACAATAACCTCTATGTCCATCCACGTTGTTGCAGATGGCAAGATTTCAAAATTTTTATGGCTAATATTCCATTGTATATATGTACCACCTACTCTTTATCCATTCACTCATTGATGGACACCCAGGTTGCCTCCACATCTTGGCCTTTGTAAATAATGCTGCGGTGAACATGGATGCATGTGTCCCTTCAAAGTACTATTCTGGGTTTCTTTGAATAAATACCCAGAAATGGGATTACTGGCTCCTTCTTTGTTTCCCATTATATAGGCTTTATTTTAAAGTCTATTTTGTCTGGTAAAAGTATTGATTCCCAGATTTTTGTTTTCATTTCCATTTTAACGTTCATCCATCCCTTTACTTTCAATTGTGTGTGTCTTTCAATCTGAAGTGAGTCTCTTATAGGCAGCATATGTTGTTTTCTTATGCATTTAGCCATCCTAGATCTTTTGACTGGAGCATTTAATCCATTTACATTTAAAGTAATAGTTGGTAGATATGTAATTATTGTCATTTTATTATTCATACTTTTGATATATTTTTTTTAATCTTAAAGAAGTCCCTCTAAAATTCCTTGTAATACTGGTTTGGTGGTGATGAACTCCTTTAGCTTTTTCTTGTCTGGGAAGCTCTTTATCTGTCCTTCTATTCTAAATGATAGCTTGGCTATCGTTTTACAAGATTACAAGATAAAGTAATCTTGTTTATAGGTCCTTGCTTTTCATCATTTTGAATATTTCCTGCCAATCCCTTCTGGCCTACAAAGTTTCTGTTGAGAAGTCAACTGACAGTCTTATGGGAACTCCCTTGTAGGCAACAGACTGCTTTTCTCTTGCTACTTTAAAGATTCTCTTCTTGTCTTTAACCTTTGCATTTTAAGTATGATGTATTTTGGTGTGTGGCTCTTTGGGTTCATCTTGTTTGGGACTCTTTGTGCTTCCTGGGCTTGTATATGTTTTTTCCTTCACCAGGTTAGAGAAGTTTTCTGTCATTATTTCTTCAAATAGTTTTTCAATTCCTTCCTCTTTCTCTTCTCCTTCTGGTACCCCCATGATGCAAATATTGGTATGCTTGATGTTGTCCCAGAGGTCCCTTAAACTATCCTCATTTTGGGGGGATACTTTTTGCTGTTCTGATTGAGTGTTTTCTGCTACCTTATCTTCCAAATCACTGATTCAGTCCTATGTTCATCTAATCTACTGTTGATTCTCTCTAATTTATTCTTCTGTTGTTGGATAAAGTAGTCTATAGATGTCAATTATATCATGCTGATTGATGGTGCTCACACTTCTCTGTCTATTTCTGGTTGAGGAGTGTGAAAATCTCCAACTATAATAGTAGATTCATTTATGTCTCCTTGCAATTCTATCAGTTTTTGTCTCACATATTTTTTTTCCCTTTGTTGTTAAGTGTGTATACCTTAAGGGTTTTGTGTCTTTTTGGAATGTTGACCCTTTTATCATTGTGTACTAAGATCTCTATCCTTTTATCCTGATAAAATTTTTTTTTTCCTGAAATCTGTGTCTGAAATAATGTAGTTACATTAATCTAAAGAAAGCAGGAATATAAGTCAGAGTTCTCCAGAATTAATAGGAGGTGGCTAGATGGATGGATGAGGAGTTTCATTGTAGGAATTGACTCATGTGATGATTATGGAAGCTGACAATCTCATGATCTTTTTTAATGCAAGCTTGAGAACGAATATAGCCAGTGCTGTAATTCAATCTGAGACAAAAGCTTTAGAACCAGGAGTGCTGTTATCTGAGGGCAGGAGAAGATGGATGTACCAGCAGAAACACAAAAAGGGTGAATTAACCTGTCCTTCTTTTTGATCCACTGTGACAAACTATCTTTTAATTTCTAGCTCTGACATTAAAAGTGATTATGGATGTAGTTGGATTAATATCTACCATATTTGTTACTTTTTTCTATTTGTTGCTCTTGTTCTTTGGTTCTATTTTTGTCTTCCATACTTTTTTCTGTCTGAGGTTTCATTGAACATTTTATATGATTCTATTTTCTTGCCTTTATTAGCATATCAGTTATTCTTGTTTCTTGACTCTTTTAGTGTTTACCCCTAGAGTTTGCAATATATTTTTACAGTTATTCCAACCCACTTTCAAATAAACTATACTGCTTCACAGATAGTGCTAGTACCTCACAATAACAGGTAGCTTATGCTTGCTTTCTGTTGAAGAATGAATGACTCAATCCTCTAAAACACATGTTTTTCTCTGTTTCCTGTCTTTTCTCTCATTCTTTGTCATGTATTCTGGGAAGGGTGTAGTGATAGGCAAAATTTTGCCTGCACAGTCTCTGCTTCCTTTTGGTTATGTTACATTAAATGGAAAAGGGGACTTTACAGATACAATTAAGGTTATGAATCAGTTGATTTTAAGGTTATCCTGGATTATCTGTGAACCCAGCCTAATCACACGAGCCCTTAAAAGCAGAATAGGGAAGTAAGAAAAAAAGGGGGGGGGGCAGAGAGATTCAAGGTATGAGGAGGACCTTACTTATGTCATTAGGATTTTGATGATGGATGGGACCAGATGTTAAGGAATGCAGGTAGAATCTAGGAGCAGACAGGAGACCCTGGATGGCAGCCAGCAAGGAAATGGGGACCCCATTCCTATGAGTCCTCCAGAAAAGAGTCTAACCCAGCCAACACTTTTAATATGGTCTTGTGAGACCCAGAGTAGAGGAACCAGCCCTTCCCATCCAAACTTTTGACCTACAGAGCTATGGGTAATAAATCTTGTGTAGGAGATAAAGATTATAAATGGGTGTACTAAGCCACTAAGTCTGCTGTAGTTTGTTACAGCAGAAACAGAAAATTAACACAGGTTCCATCCACATACTAGAAATTTGGAATTTATGCTAAAGAAGAGACAAAATGCATTGGAGAGGTATGAAAATGTGATGCCTATACTAACCCCTCTCAAAGAGTGGCATGCTTCCTGCATTGTTGTAAGTGACCTCCCTGCAGATGAGGCTGTCAGGCAAACTGAGGAAACTGAAAGCAAATCTCCCTTTGTGGGAAAGATAGCTCAAGTTGTATAAAGTTGGCATAGTGAGGGTTCCTCTCAGAATGGGAAAGACAAGGGGCAGCAGGCACAGCAATCACAGAGCCTGTGAGGAGAGGCTTTCTGCTAAATAAGCAAACACAGGAGAAGTCCTGGGCTTTTTAAAATACGCAGACACAGATATTTTTGTAAAAAGCTTTTTCTTTTAATTTGATTCATTTTCTTAAAAGAATTTAAAAAATGATGGACATATTTAGCAGTATAAATTATATGGGAGAAATCACCTGTGATCAGGAAAGATGCCATGGGTATAAAAATTTGATTGCAAATTTGAAAAAGTGATTAATAGAGTAAATAGCTTGTGGAAGAGAACAAAAATTAATCCATTCTCAGGACAAAGGCAAACCTGATACAGAAGACACAGAAGGAAAAGGCAATGAAATAAAAGATGAAAGACATCAAAGAAAGATCAGGAAGGAAGGGGTGTGTGTGTGTGTGTGTGTGTAATACCATTTGGAATGAAGTACTAAAGAAAAATAGAGAATTATATTGATAAAAAATTTTAATCCTAAATATACATATTGAAAAGATTCAACAATAACTACACAAAGTAATGAAAAAGCGCCAAGAACTACTACACATATGTTTGTAGATTAAAAATAATTCTGTGAACATGTGAGGAGAAGGGGAAATTAAATTCAAATAAAGAAAAATATAAAGCCTCCAGAATTCTCTTCCGCATCACAAAACACCAACAGACAGCAGACTATCACACTATTTCAAATGGCACTTTTTTTCCCTATTTAAAACATAGTGCTTGAGTGAGAGAAGACGAGTTAATATGCAGAAAGGGTCAAGGAAACTATAAGAAAAGAGATGGAGAGAACAACTATTCTTAGAGCCTCATAAACTATACTGTCCTTCTGAATATTTTTAATAAACTCCGTTTAAAAAATAATATGTGTTTATATGTTCAGTAAATATTTAAGGTCACAAGGAAGGAAATAAATCCAATCATAATCCCACCAGCCAGAGACAATTGCCAGAAACACTCTATTTTGAAAGATAGCTGCATATTTTTTTTAATATAATTGAGATCACAGACTACATAGTTTATTAAACTTTGGTTTTTTCCTCACTTAAAATTATGTGCTGACAACTTCCCAGGTTAGCCTCAGCCCAAACCTGCCCATTAGCTTTAAGTTCAGCTTCCTGCTCAGCATCCTCTTTTGGATGTGAAGGTTAGCGTAACTAAAACAACAGACTTGATTTACAGCTTCCCTCTTCCCATAATTTTCCTCTTTCCGTCTTTCCCACCTCAGAAATTAGTGTAACACTCCACTCAGTGTTTTTTTTTTTCCTTAAGCTGGCTATCAATCCTTACTATGTCTCTATCTCCTTCATGCCCTCATCCAAATGATCAGAAAATCTAAGCCATTCCCTTCTAAAACAGATCTCAGATCTGGCCATTGTTTGCAAAGAGATTGTGATCTATGTAAGTACACCCCTTTTCTTTCTCACCTGGGCGACTAGTAGCCTCCTGTCTGATCCCCTCACTTTTCATGGTTTTCTTCAGTCAATTCTCCACCCAGAAGAGAAGTATTTTTTTTTTTTTCAATAACATAAACCAGACCGTGTTTAAAATCAATGTTAACACTTAGATAAGAGACACTTGCACTAAGATACAAATCTAAACCCTCTGCTTTTAAAACCTTATAAAGATTTTAAAGCTTTGAATGAACAAGTCCCTGGCTATCTGTTCAACCTTTTACATTAAGACTCCCTATTTGCCAACTATGCCTCAGTCATGCAACATTCCATTAGTTTCCAAACCATATTAAATTCTAGCTCCGCTTTGGTGCTTCATACATGCTGTTTCCACTGCCTTAGCTGTTGTTCCTGCCACTCATGTGACTGCACCTCTCTAAGGACTTATCTTTACTAAGTCCTTTGGACCTAATATTAGAGATCTGCACACTTTTCATTTATTTCCTCTATCACCAAAATTTGTGGTTATATATCTGTTTACTATTTTGTCTCTTCTACAACATAAGCTACATTCAGGAAGCCATGTGTGTTTTAGCTATGCATAACCAGCAGCCTCTGCTTACACTGTTTGGAATTTAATGGGTGCTCAATAAATAATCTTTTGAAAAAATATGAACATTCTTCTATATTGTAGAACTTCCAAAAATGTGATTTTTTTTCTTTGCTGCAAAATATTTCAACAGAAATTAATAATAATGTGTCTAATAATTGATTATTAAGTATTTACTTTTTGCAGTTCTTCACATAAAAATGCTAATGCATTCTAACATTATTTATTTCTTTTTAAAATTAATTTCATTGTGGTGAGAACACTTAACAGGATATCTACCCCCTTAAAACTTTTTAAGTGTACAGTACAGAATTATCAGCTATCAGTACAATGTTGTGCTTCAGATCTCTAGAGCTTATTGATCTTATTTAACCGAAACTTTGTACTGTTGATTAATAGTAATGGCCCATTTTTCCCTTCTCCCAGCACTTGGCAACCACTTCTGAGTCGATTTTAGATGCCTCACATAAGAAGAATCATGAAGTATTTGTCCTTTTGTGTCTGGCATTTTTACCTTAGCATGATATCCTTAAGGTTCATCACGTTGCATACTTTTCTTCTTTGTAAAGGCTGGATAGTATTCTACTGTATGTATATGACACATTTTCTTCATTAATCTTTCAATAGATGTTTAGGTTTTCATATCTTGGCTATTGTGAATAGTGTTACAATTAACATTGTGCTAATATCTCTTCGAGATCCTGACTTAATTTCCATTAGCTAAATAACCAGAAGTGGGACTGATGGATCACATGGTTGTTCTGGTTTTTTTTCTTTCTTTTTTTTGAGGAAACTCCAGTTTTCCATAGTGGCTGCACCATTTTGCACTTCTGTTAAAAATGTGCAAGCTTTCCAATTTCTTACATCCTCACCACTACTTAATTTTGTTTGTTTGTTTGTTTATTTTGAAAATAGCTATCTTAACAGGTGTGAGGTGGTATCTCGTGGTTTTGATTTACATTTCCCTGATGATTAGCGGTATTGAGCATTTTTCATATACCTGTTGGCCATTTTTATGTCTTCTTTGGAGAAATTCAAGTCTAGACCATTTTGAAATTTGGTTGTTGTTGTTGTTATTTGCTATTGAGTTGTAGAAGTTCTTTGTGTACTTTGGAGATTAACCTCTTATCATATATATGGTATATTTGCACATATAATCTCCCATGCTATAAGTTGCCTTTTCACTCTTTTAATTGTTTGCTATGCTGTGCAGAGCTTTTTAGTTAGATGTAGTCCCACTTGTCTAATTTTGTTGCCTGTGTTTTTGGTTTTATAGCCATAAGATCAAATGACAAGACCAATGTTACGAAGATTTTTCCCCTGTGTTTTTTGTGTCGGTTTTTTTTTCTTTTTTTTGGAATTTTGTAGTTTCAGGTCTCATGTTTCAGTCTTCAATGCATTTTGAGTCAATTTTTGTGTATAGTATAAGATACAGGTCCAATTTCATTATTTTGCATGTGGATTTCTGATTTTCCTAGTGCTATTTGTTGAAGAGACTGTCATTTTCCTCACTGTACATTCTTGGTGCCTTTGTCAAAGATCAGTTGACCATATCTGCTTAGATTTATTTCTGGACTCTATTCTGTTTCATTGATCTATGTGTCTTTTTTATGCCAGCACCACACTATTTTGATTATTATAGCTTTGTAATCTAGTTTGAAATCAGGAAGTCTGATGTCTCCAGCTTTGTTCTCCTTTCTCAGGATCAATTTGGCAATTCAAAATCTTGTGGTTCTGTTTGAATTGTAGACACTTTTTTTCTATTTTTTTTTTAAAGAATGACATTGAGATGGGGTTGCACTGAATCTGCAGATCATTTTGAGTAGTGTGGATATTTTAATATTAAATCTTCCAATCCATAAACATGGAATGTCTCGTTGTTTGTTCGTGTCCTCTTTCATCAGTATTTTGTAATTCTCAGAATACAAGTTTTCATTTCCTTAGTTGAGTTTCTTCCTCGGTATATTATTTGTTTTAATGCTTTTACAAATGGAATTGTCTTTCTAATGTCCTGTTTAGATAGTTCATTGTTAATATAAAGAAAAGCAACTGATTTTTGTATGTTGATTTTTTTCTTGTTGTTTTTTTCACCCTGGAACTTTACTAAATTTGTTTATTAGTTCTAACAGTTTTTTTTGATGGAGTCTTTAGGGATTTTTATATGGAGATCATGTCATCTGCAAACAGACATTTTTCTTCCTTTCCAATTTGGATGTCTTCATTTCTTTTGCTTGCCTCAATGCTCTGGGTAGGACTTCCAGTAACATTTTGAATAGAAGTGATGAGAGTGGGCTTCCTTGCCTTATTCCTGATCTTAAAGTAAAAAAAGTTTTCCTTTTGTCATAGAGAGTATGTTAGTTATGGGTTGTCATTTATGGCCTTTATTAGGTTGAGGTTCTTTTATTCTCTTCTGAGTTTGAGATTATTTATCATGAAAGGTGTTAAATTTTGTCAGATGCATTTTCCACATATTTTGAGACAATTTTATGATTTTTATCCTTCATTTTATTAATGTGGTATATCACATTGAATTTTGTATGTTGAGTGATTCTTACATTGCTGGCATAAAGCTCACTTGACATGGTATATGATCCTTTTAGAGTGCAGTTGGATTTGGTTTGCTAATATTTTGTTGAGGACTTTTGCATTTATATTCATCAGGGTTATTATCCTGTAGTTTTCTGTTCTTGTGGTGTCTTTGTCTGGTTTTGGTTTCAGGGTAAGGTTGGCCTTAACAAGTGCATTTGGAAGTATTCCCCTCTCTTCAATATTTTGGAAGAGTTTGAGAAGATTCTGATTCTTCTTTAAATGTTTGGTAGAATTCACCAGCAAAGCCACCTGGTCCTGGGTTTTTCAGTTGGGAGATTTTTGATTACTGATTCAACCTCCATACTAGTCATAGGTCTGTTCAGGCTTTCTATTTCTTCATAATTTATTTGTGGTGTATTGTATGTTTCTAGCAATCTACCCATTTCTTTTAAGGTATCCAGTTTATTGGTATGTAATTATTCATAGTAGTCTTTTATGATTTTTTTTATTTCAGCAGCATTGTTGTAATGTCCCTTCTTTCATTTCTGATTTTATTTGAGTCTTTTCTTTTCTCTTAGCCTCGCTAAGGGTTTGACATGTATTCAAATATCATTAACTTTGACCACATTTAAATTTTTTTCTTACAAAAATGGCTAAAAGTGGGAACTGGGTAAAAGTATATAAACATTTAAATAGATAGGGTGTGATTCAGGATGGTAAGTTTGGATATTTTGAGGTATCAATTTTTGCCAAAATGATTAATTAGCTGAGCTAAATTTTCCAGGGAAAAATTCCAGTGGGGACCCTCCATTGCCAATTAAGATATTGAAAGCTACAGAAGACAGTTATTTCCTAACACTGAGAATATTCTGGATAAATGACAAGATTTCAGTTTTGTTAAAAAAAAAAATCAAAGCTGAAGACACAAAGTATGTAAACAAATTAAATTTGTCCACCCTAGGAGAAAAAGATCTGCGGAAGTTTTCAGCTTTGCTGTACCAGTGGGAAGAGAAGAACAATACCACAGACAAAGGGATAAACCTGCTAAAATTGTAACTAACTGTTTAGGTTTAATTGGGGAGATGCAGACAAGATGGATTACAATACCAAGGATACCTAGCCATAGAACAAATCTGCATCTCCTTTTTCTAAAGGCCTAAGTGAGTGTATGGGAGTAGTATGTTGAAGCTTGTAAGTGGAAAAGGAGAGTTGAGAGAAATGCTTTCAGATCACTCTGGGAGTTCATTACTGTGACCTGCTGAAGGTAGGATGTAGAGCAGAAGGACTGAGAAATGTCCCCACTGACAAGGCACCCCAGACAGTCACAGAGTGCCCAGCAGTGGCCTGCTAAAGGTTGAGAGGAGAGCAGAAGAAAGAATAAAGTCCCTCAAAGGTACATTGAACTTTTAATGATGGGAAGGCAGCAGATTCTGAATACGGGGGGGCAGAGGAGCAAGGTTGAGAAGTTTTTCAAAGCCCAGAAAACCAGGGAAACTGGAAAGGAAAAAGAAATTCCCTAATGAGTCATGAAGCTGTCAGCCATGTTGTAGAATAGAGAAAGATCTCGCATTTAGGATGTAAAACATAAATAGATATCTAAAATCTATCTAGTGCACAAATCCCAAGCACTGCTAAAGTAAAAGTTCTTATTTCACCTTCAAACCATTCAAACCACTTAGTAAATGATATACTGAATGTATATAAAGCTGTAACATAACCCCAACCAAACTCTGTTACATATTAGTTGGATTTTTCTCTCTACAATAGCAGCATGACAAAAGAATGTGTATGCCCTTTTCTGGAGGTTGGTAGTATTTACCAATGAGCATATCATTAAAATATACCATAAACTGGATAAAGAAAGCAAATATCAACACAATGCTATTTACAAGTATTACAAATAATATTTAAAGACACAAAGTTTGAAAGTAAAACATTAGAGAAAAGATATACCATTCAAACTCAAAGAATAAAAAGGTAGTGTTGATAAATTATTGTTAAATATGTAGGCTTCCAGACAAAAAGCACTAGCAGATACAGTGATGAACATTTCATAATAATAAAAGGTCAACTCATCAACAAACTGTAACAATCTTACAGTAGACACCTAATCCTGAGCTTCAAATATTTACTTGGACCCCCCAAAAAAGTACTAAAAAAAATGGAGAAAGAGACAAATGTCTTATCATAGCTGTAGATTTTGTCACTCCCTCTGAATAATTGCTAAAGCAAATAGATAAAAGTTAGTATAGATATAGAATATTTGAAACACTATCAACCAACTTGATCTATTTGCCACCTGTAGAGCAATGTAACCACCAACTGTAAAATACACGCTCTTTTCATGAACATATCAAACATTCATCAAAGTAGAACCCAATAAGTTTTAAAAGAATAAAATCTCCAGGTATGTTCTTATGCGTCAACTTCACTAAATTTGAAATTAATAAAAATATAGAGAAAATTCTCAAATGTTTGGAAATTAATATACTTCTAAATTTGTTAAAGAACTCACAGCACAAATTAGGAAACACTTCTAAGTGAGTCATAATGAAAACACAAAAATTTTTGGATGCAGATAAAATGGTACTTAGAGCAAAACTTATGATTTTAAATAACTATATTTGAAAATATATATATATAAAATCAATGCCTAAGCTTCTATGATAAAAAGCTAGAAAAATTAGGGAAAGTTAAACCTGAAGTAAATATAAGAATGGAAAAAATAAAAATATGACTAAAAGGCAATAAACTAGAAAACTGACAGTTGAGAAAAATTAATCAAGTTAAAAGTTGTTTAAAAATAATGAAATGTGTAAACTCTAGCAAGACTGAAGAAAAAAGAAAAAATATATAAATTATTAATATCTGCATCAAAAAGTAGCACATCACCATAAATTCTATAGGCACTAAATGCATAATGAAAATTCTTAACAAAAAATGAACGAATAAAATCCAACAATAGTTAAAAAGGATAATATGTCATAACCAAGAGGCATTTATTCCAGCAAATAATTTGATGTAACAGTTGGAAATCAATCAATGTAATTCACCATATTAACATCATAAAAGAGAAAAAGTATATAATCAGATCACCTCAATAAATACAGAAAAGAGATTTGAGAAATTTGAATATCCAGTTATGATTCTAAGAAATACTCTCAGTAAACTAAGAATCAGACTTTCCCTATTTTATAAAAGATCACTTGAAAACCCTACAGCTGAAATTATACTTAATTTATTATACTGAATTATTGAATACTTTTAAACTAAAATTGGAAACAAAAATCACTATTCCAATGTCAATGTTACATGGTAAGTCCTAACAATGCAATAAGCCAAGAAAAAGAAAGAAAAGCCGTAAATAAAGAAATAGGTAAAATGTCTCCATCACAGATGTTATGATTGTGTATGTAGTAAACCCTGTAAAATCAACACATACCAAAAGCCGATAAAAATAAGTAAATTAATCAAGGATAGAGTACATATGCATAAGTCGGTATATAAAATATTATTTTATTTCTAAATATTAGCAACAAACTGGAAAATGAAATTGAGAAAACAATATCATTTAAAATAACATCATAACATCAATCACATAAGAATAAAATTATCAATATATGTGCAATTTCTGTACACTGAAAACTAATACAACATTGCTAAGAGAAATTAAAGACTTAAGTTGAGAGATACAGCGTGCCAATAAAGTAGAAGACTCGGTATTAAGATGTCCGTTATCCCAAATTTGAGCTATAATTCCAACACCATTCAAAATGGAGCAGATTTTTTAAATAAATTAGCTGATTTTAAAAATTAATAAGGAAACGTAAAGGAGTTAGAATAGTCAAAAACTTGAAGAGCAGAACAAAATTTTAAGATTTATGTTAACTGAGTTCAAGATGTACTATAAAATTATAAGTAATCGAGACAGTTGGAGCATTGACATAAGGATAGAGATGTAGTCAGGAAACAGTCCTACACTTGTACAATAAACTGGTTTTTTAATAAAGGTACCAAGTCAAAACAAATAATTTTTGTTTGTTTGTTTAGCTCTAACAGCTGGATATATGTAATGGAATCAAAAAATGAATCTCTATACCTACCTCACTTCATATCAAAATGTACATAAAAGCAAGAACTATAAAGTTTCTAGAAGAAAACATGGAATAATAGCTATAAGACATTGGGATAGGCAAAGATTTCATGGAACACAAAAAGCACTATATATACATATATATGTATATATGAGTATATATGTATGTGTGTGTATATATATATATATAATATATATGTGTGTGTATATATATATATATATATATATATATATAGTGAGAGAGAATGAGAATAGCAATGGCTTAAAATGTTGGTCTTCTGATTCAATAATTTCACTTTTAGTAATGTATATTAAGGAAATTATCAAAGATGTGGATAAAAATGCAGATGTATTTTCTGCATATATAAGATGTAGATAACAGTATTACGATTCATAGCAGAATCTGTCCAAAATCCTAACTGTCTAAAACCAGGAGAGTTATTCAAATATAGAATATCAGTAAGATAATATATTGTGTGAATTTTTAAGGTTGTTTTATGGACTGAAGTGTGTCCCCAACAAAATCATATATTGAAGGTTGTTTTATGGACTGAATTGTGTCCCCAACAAAATCATATATTGAAGATGACCATATTTGGAGTTAGGCCCTTTAACAAAGTAATGTAAACATGAGATAATAAGGGTTGGGCTGTAATCCAATAGCACTGGTATTCTTATGAGAAGAGAAGACACCATTAATATGCGCATACAGACAAAAGGTCATGTGAGGACACAGCCAGAAGGTGGCTGGCTACCTGCAAGTCAAGGAGAGACTGCAGGAGAAACCAAACCTGCCAACACCTTGATCTTGCACTTCCAATTTGCAGAATTGTAAAAAGTAAATTTCTTTTGTGTAAGCAAGTCAATCTGTGTATTTTCATACAACAGCCCTAGCAAATTAATATATCGTGTTCAAAAAAGTATGTAATATCATAAGAAAATACATATTTGTGTATTATGGGCAATATGGAATACCAAATCTGTATGTGTGTGTATGTGTATGTGTGTCCGCGCGTGTGTGTCTCATATATATATATACATATGCATACATGCATATACATACAAACACTGGAGAAATTTATATCCAAATTTTCCTTTGTTTGGTAGAGGTGGCTTTTATTGTCTTCCTTGCAGTTATGTTTAAATTTGTCTATAATGAATATACTTTTTAATAATTATGAACAAATTAAACATTTATAAAGCTACTGAGTTCAAGTTCTCAATTCCTCCCAATTTTAGAATACTCATGGAAAATGAAGCATGATCCTGTTGATAGATGAAGAGAACTTTTTGCTACAAATCTACTTTGCCATTAATTGGTTTTTGCTTCCTCAAATACAATTATTCCCAGAAGACAAGTGTCCTATCTCTGCAAATTTTTTTTTTTAATAATCAAAGGTGAAATAATTATTGGAAAGAATTAGTAAAAGACGAAAAAGATGAGAAAGCAACGCTATGATGCCAAAATAACTCTTTTAAACATTTGTGCTTGCTATGGCTTGCTGTTAAAATTTAAAAATAGCACTTAAATATGCGTGTTAATAACATCCAGAAGGCATTTCTTTCAAGCCTGTTTGGGCTGTTGAAGGGTTTAATTTAACCACAGCATTCATTTATGTCTAGCAGTTAAATTTTTTTCTTTTAGCTCAAAGGAACTGTGAGTTGTAACTATGATCTAATTGGTAAGGAATGAAGAATGTTTTTCATGTTTTATAGACAACATGAATCCTGATCATTTTACAGCAGTAAATTATGAAGCACTCCACTTGCTGTGTCTCCCGGTGGAAGCCGGGCCTAGCTCATTAAACTATAAAAATAACTTGCTGGGTTTTGCAGCTCCTAGAAAGGCTCTCTGACAAGGTGGGTTATTTTTATTTCACTAATGTACATTCACTAGGCAGTCCAGAGCAAGTGAGATTCTTTACGGTCCCCAACTAAATCAATTTATAACTACATCTACATGTCAGAGGGGACGTGCAAAGAACCTAAACTGCAGTATAGGAAGATAATTTATTATTGATTTTTTTCAACTCTTTTTTAAAAGCAGCTACAATTCACTGGTTCCTTGGTTCCTTTCTGAAGCACAAATGATCTATACCACACTTGTGATGCCTCAAACTAGGTTTCTGTGGGGAAGGGAAAGGATACAAGAGTCAGGAGTGCCTAGCTTCCTGATGACTTAAAGAGAAATAAAGCGTGACAACACAGTCATTTACAAACAAGGAGCAAAAATCGTGTTAGCTCTGCCCTATTGTGAAAGATCTTCTAAAATTAAGTGCTAATGATCTGTTGTTTAAGTATGCATATTAAATTATCTCTTGCCTAATAAGTCAAGTACTTAATTTTACTGAGGGAAAAATTACCATAAATTTCATATTTTTTCTTTTGGCCTTAAAGAGTCAAATATCCAGCTGCAAGGAATTTGACAACCATGCTCACAGCTCAGAACTGAAGTTAGAAAAAAGATTGTGACACAAAATCTGGATCCCGCAGAGTTTTGCATCCAGCTCTGTAATGATTGATTCTGATCACCTCACTCTGGTTCTGCAGTGAACACATTGTGTTGTGAGGAATTCACAATTTCAGTAGCAATTTCAACAGAACATGTTTCCTTTCCCATGAGTAGAATATTAAATAGCAGAATGCCATTACTGAAGACTACTGTAATAACAATTATTCTATAATGATTCTGATATGGTGAAAAGAACAAAATCCTCACGAACACATTGAAACACATTTGGGCAGAAAAGCTACCAAAATTTACCATAGTTCCCACTCCCACTGCCATTATTATACCCCATGTGTCCCCCACTGTCAATGTTGTTCTTATTTTAGACATTCTTGGTAAACTTGTTAAAAGCTAAAATTTACTATTACAAATAAGTTTCCTTCCTTAAGTTTAAAAAACTTTTGTATTATGTGTAATGCTTACACAAGTAAATGGGAATTATGGTATTTAGGCCACTGGTGTAGTATATTCAGAATATCCAAGTTTCAATCCTGGATTCACCACTTACCGGTTTTGGGTTTTGTTTTGTTTTGTTTTTAATCTTGGACATGCCATTTTATTTCAGTTTCATAATCTGTAACATAGCAATAATTTTAAAAAACTATTTTTATGTACCATTCAGATATCTACAATTAATGTTTCCTTTGTTTTCGAGATATAGTTGTCATAACATTTGTTTCAGACGTACAACATAATAATTTGATATTTGTATACATTGTGAAATGATCACCACAATGTCTCATTAACATCCATCACCATACACAGTTACAAAATTGTTTTGTTGTGATGAAGATGAATTTTAAGATCTCTCCCTTAGCGACTTTGCAATATGCAATACAGTATTATTAACTATAGTCACTATGCTGTATAGTACACCCCCGGGACTTTTTTATTCTATATCTGGAAATTTATACCTTTTTACCCCCTTCACCCATTTCACACATCCCTGGCAGCCAGCCTCTGGCAACAAACAATGTATTCTCTTTCTAAGCTTTGTTTTTTAGGTTTATTTGTTTTTGTTTCTGGATTTCACATATAAGTGAGATCGTACGGTATTTGTCTTACTCTGACTTAATTTCATTTAGTGTGATGCCATCAAGGTCCATCCGTGTTGTCGCAAATGGCAAGATGTCATTTTTTTATGGGCGAATAGTATCCATTGTACACATATACCACATCTCTATTCATTCATCTTTTGATGGAAATTTAAATTGCTTCCTTATCTTGGCTACTGTAAATAATGCTTAAATGTAATGTAAATAATACTGTAAATAATGCTTAAATGGGGGTTTATATATCTTTCCAAATTAGTATCTCTATTTGTTTGGATAAATACCCAGATGTGGAAATTCCAGATCATATCGTAGTTCTATTTTTAATTTTCTGAGGAAACTCCATACTGTTTTCCATAGTGATGTACCAATTTACATTCCCACCAACAGTGCACAATGGTTCCCTTCTGTCCACATTCTAGTCAGCACTTGTTATTTTTTGTTTTTGTTTTTGACGATAGCTGTTCTAAAAGGTGTGAGGTGGTATCTCATTGTGGTTTTGACTTGCATTTCCCTGATGAGTAGTGATTTGAGCATCTTTTAATGTACCCGTTGGCTATCTGTATGTCTTCTTTGGAAAAATGTCTGTTCAGATCCTCTGCCAATATTTTAATAATTTATTTTGGCTATTGAGTTGTGAGTTAATCATATATTTTGGATATTAACCCATTATCAGAAATATAATTTGCAAATATTTTCTCCCATTCAGTAGATTTCCTTTTTATTTTTTTGGTTATTACCTTTACTATGTAGAAACTTTTTAGTTTAATGTAATCCTATTTGTTTATTTTTCTGTTGTTGTTGCCTTTCCTTTTGGAGTCAGATCGAAAAAACTCATTTCCAAGACGCATGTTAAGGAGTTTACTTGCCTATGTTTTTTGCCTAGGAGTTTTATGGTTTCAGGTATTCCATTCAATTCTTTTAACCCATTTTGAGTTAATTTTTGTGTACATCATAGTGATCTAGTTTTATTCTTGTGCATGTGGCTGTTTAGTTTTCTCACCACCATTTATTTAAGAGACTATCCGTTCCCCATTCTATATTCTTGGCTTCTTTGTTATACATTAATTGTCCATGTATTCATGGGTTTATTTATGTACTCTTTATTTTGTTCCATTGATCTACATATGTTTTTATGCCAATGCCATGCTGTTTTAATTATTATAGCTTTGTAATATAGTTTAAAGTCAGAGAGTGCGATGTTTCCAGCTTTCTTCTTCTTTCCCAATATTGCTTTAGCTACTTAGGATATTTTCTGGTTTCATACAAGTTTTATATTTTCTGGTTTCATACAAGTTTTTTTCTATTTCTGTGAAAAATGACATTGGAATTTTAATAGGATTTGCATTGAATCTGTAGATTGCTCTGGGAAGTATGGATATTTTAACACTATTAATTTTTCAATACATGAGCATGAAATAGCTTTCCATTTATTGTGTCCCCTTCAATTTCTTTAATGTGCTATAGTTTTCAATATACAAGTCTTTTACCATCTTGGTTAAATTTATTCCTAGGTATTTTATTGTTTCTGGTGCAATTGTAAATGGGATTGTTTTCTTAATTTTTCTTTCTCATATTTTTATTGGTGTATAAAAATGCAACAGATTTTTGTATAATTGATTTTGTATCCTGCAACTTTACTGAATTTATTAGTTCTAACAGTTTTTTGGTGGAGTCTTTAGAATTTTCTATATATAATATAATGTCATCTGCAAATAACGACAGTTTTATTTGTTTTTTTATTTGGATGCTTTTTATTAATTTTTGTTGCCTAATTGCTCTGGCTAGCATGTTAAATAACATATTGTATAAAAATGGCAAAGTTGGTATCCTTGTCTTCTACCTGATCTTAGAGGAAAAGCTTTCATCTTTTCATGACTAAATATGATGTTAGCTGTGGGCTTGTAATATACGTCTTTATTATGTTGAGGTAATCCCCTCCATTCCCACTGTGTTGAGAGTTTTTATCATAAAGAGATGTTGAATTTTGTCAAGTGCTTTTTCTGCATCTATGGAGATGATTATATGATTTTTATTCTTCATTTTGTTAATGTGGTGTGTCATATTGATTTACAGATGTGTAACTGTCCTTGTATCCCTGGAATAAAACCCACTTGATCATGGTTTACAATCCTTTTAATGTGTTGTTGAATTAGGTTTGCTAATATTTTGTTGAGGATTTTTGCATCTATGTTCATTACGGATATATGTAATTTTCTTGTGATGTCCTCATCCGGTTTTGGTATCAGACTAATGTTGGCCTCATAAAATGAGTTTGGAAGTGATTCCTTCCTCTTCTATTTTTTGGAAGAGTTTGATAAAAATAAGATCAATTCTTCTTTGTATGTTTGGTAGAATTCACCTGTGAAGCCATCTAGTCCTGGACTTTTGTTTTTTGGGAGGTTTTTGATTACTGATTCAGTTGCCTTACTAGACATTGGTCTATTTTTTTATGATTCAGTTTTGGTAGGGTGTATGTTTCTAGAAATTTATCCATTTCTTCTAGGTTGTCCAATTTGTTGGCGTATTATTGTTTATAGTAATATCTATGATCCTTTGTATTTCTGTGGTATGAGTTATAACATCTCTTTCATTTTTGGATTTCTTCAGTTCAGTCTTTCATTCACTCTCTTTTGGTAAGTCTAGCTAAAGTTTTGTCAATTTTGTAAGAAGCATCTCTTTTTTTCATTGATATTTTCTATTGTCTCTTTAATCTTTATTTTATTGATTTCTGCTCTGATCTTTGTTATTTCTTTACTTCTACTAATTCTGGGCTTTGTTTGCTCTTTTGGTAGTTCCTCAAGGTGTAAAGATAGGATGTTTATTTTATATTTCTTTTTTTTATCCAGTTTTATGAGTTTAAGGTGCAGCATGATGGTTTGATATACATATATTGTGAAATGATTATCGCAATAGGTTCCTCTAACATTTATGTTCTCATATAGATACAGTAAGAAGAAAAAAATAAAGAAAAAATTTCTCCTGCTGATGAAAACTCTTAATATGTATTCTCTTTCTCATTTTTTATGGGTGAATAATATTCTATTGTGTATATGTATATATATGATACATACACATATATGTATACATATACACATTTATACATATTTATGTATTTATATATACCATATATACATATGTGTGTATATATATATGTATATGTCAGATACATCTGAGATATATATATATATATATATATATATATATATATATATACACATATATATCACAAAATATTTATCCAATCATCCGTTGATGGACACTTAAGTTGTTACCATGTCTTGACTATTGTAAATAATGCTGCAATGAGCATGGGAGGTGCAGATATCTTTCTGAGTTAGTGTTTTTATTACCTTTGGATATATTCTCAGAAGTAGAATTGCTGGCTTATATGGTAGTTATATTTTTAATTTTTTGAGGTTCTTCGATACTGTTTTCCACAGTGGCTATACCAACTTACAATTGCAACAGCAGTACACAACAATTCCCTTTTCTCCACATACATGCCAGCATTTGTTATCTCTTATCTCTTGTCATTTGGATGATGGCCATTTTTAACAGGCATGAGGGAACTTACGTCTTACATTCGCTTTTGCTACAATACAGAAACTTTGGTATGTTGTATTTCCATTTTCATTTTTCTCAAGGCATTTTTAAAAAAATTTTTATTTCTTCACTGATTCTTCAGTAGCATGTTGTTTAATCTCCGTGTATTTGTGAATTTTCCATTTTTCTTATTGATTTCTAGTTTCATGCCATTGTGGTCAGTAAAGATGCTTGGTATGATTTCAGTCTTCTTAAGTTTACTAAGACTTGTTTTGTGGCATAACATGATTTATCTGGAGAATATTCTATGTACACTTGAGAAGAATGTGTATTCTGCTGCTTTTGGATAGCATGTTATGTAAATATCTGTTAAGTTCATCTGTTCTGTTGTGTCATTTAAGGCTGGTTTTTTTAAAGTTGATTTTGTGTCTGCGTGATTTATCCATTGATGTAAGTGGGGTATTAAAGTCCCCTATAATTATTGTAGTGCTGTCTATTTCTCTCTTTAGGTACATTAATATTTGCTTTATGTATTTAGTTGTTCCCATGTTGGGTGAATAAATATTTACAAATGACATGTCTTTTGTTGTGTTGACCACTTTATCATTAAATAATACCCTCCTTTTTCTCTTAATACTGTCTTTTTTAAAGTCTATTTTGTTTTATATAATATAGCAACCCCAGCTTTCTTTTCTTTTCATTTAATGAAACCCCTTTTCCCATTCTTTCACTTTCAGTCTGTGTGTGTAGGAAGCATATAGATTAGTATTATTACCTTATTCATTCAGCCTCTTTGTGTCTTTGATTGGAGATTATAGTCCATTAAAGTAATATTGATATTTACGTATTTATTGCCATTTTGTTAATTGTTTTATGGCTCTTTGTAGTTCTTCTCTTGCTTTTTTCTTGCTCTCTTCCTTTGTGTTTTGATGACTTTCTTTAGTGGTATACTTAGACTCCTTTCTTGTTATCTTTTATATACCTACCATAGGTTTTTTCTTTATGATTACTATGATGCTTACATATAACAACCTATATTTATAACAGGCTGTTTTAAGTTGATAACAACTTAGATTAGAATGCATTCTAAACCTCTATTTCTCCCCTTACCTTTATAATAAAACTTGAAATATTTCTTTGTACTGGATATGTTCAATTTCTTTTCACCTAGTCTTTCTTAAGCCCACACTGTAAGCACTTTGCTCTCACCAAGCTACAAGCTGCTCTTGTTTTACCAAAGACATCCACATTGCTACATCTAACAGCAATTCTTAGTTCTCACTCCAGGTGACCTATCACACAACTACATCATACTCTCCTTTCAAAATACTTGCCTTCCTTATGTTCAAGGATACATACTTAGCTGATTTTCTGCCTGTTTCTTTGGCGGCACCTTTTCATTCCTTCTTGCTGGTTTCTACTTATAATTTTGTTTTCTGTTGGCTATAGCACGCCATAGCTCAGTCCTTAGGCCTTTTTTCTATGATGCTGTCATCCAGTCTTATGGCTTTTAAATGCCATCCAAATGCTGAGGGCCCCATAATTTATATCTCCAATCTAGATTAATTTCCTCCCAAAATACAGGTGTGTTTATGTCATAGCCTATTAGACATGTCCACTTAAATATGTAATAATTATCTCAACCTTATTTGGTCCAAAAATTAGCTCTTGATATTTTTCCCCATAGTGGTTCCTCCCATAGTATCGCATCTTAGTTAATCTTTCTAAATACTCAAGAAAAACTCCTCAGTTGTTTTGGACCCACTTTTTTTCTCATAACCCACATCCAAAATATCAACAAGTGCTTTCTGGTTCTACATTCAAACTATCAAAAATCCAATCATTTTTAAAACTTTAAATATTTTATATGAATAAATTTGAAATGTATCATTGTGTAAATTTAATGTGTACAATGTGTTACTTTGATACCTTTATATATTGTAATATAATTGCTGATGTGATATTTATCATATTACATAATTATAGTATAATATTATTGTCCATATTCATTATATTTTTCATTCGATCTTTATGGCTTCTGTACTACTCGTTACAAGTGTGTCCCCTCAAACATTATCACTCTATACCACCATCCCATCCCCTAGTAACCACCATTCTATTCTGTGTTTTACAGATTTAACTTTTTAAATGGAATCCAATTATTTTTCACCTCCCCTATTACCACCTGGTTAAAGGCATCAGTAAATCTTGCCTGGAATAAAGTGCAGTCTTTTAACTGAGATTCATCTTTTAACCATGTTCTCCTTCAAACAATTTATAACATAGTGTTCAGAAATTCTGTTGAAACATAAATTAGATCAGGTCAACCCCTCACACACACACAAACACACTCCACCAGCTCAAAACCTTCAACTGTCTATTTATATTTCTCAGACTAACAGTCATATTTCTATAATCAAGAATGTTCTACATGATCTGGCCACCCACCCCTCTGATTTCATCAGTCTCTTCCAATCATTCACTCTGCTCCAAACATATTATTCATGTTACCATTCCTCAAATAAACTAAGTACAACCCTTGTTGGGGACTTTGCACTTGCAATTCCTACTGTCCGGGATTCTCATCTGCCAGATGTACACATGGCTCACTTCCTTCAGAACCTCCTCAGATATTACCTGTTCTGGCTCTGTGGGCATTTGATTCTCTGTCTTTCTTTAAATGAGATTGTCTTTATTTTACCTTCATTTTTAAAAGATAGGTTTACTGGATAGAATTCTTGATTGAAAACTTCTTTCCTTTCACCATTTTGAAAATGCTATTCCACTGTCTTCTGGCTTCTCTTTTATTTGAGTAGTCAGCCATTATCTTGATGCTCCGTTGTACCTGATCCATTGTTTTTCTCTTACTGCTTTTAAGATTTTTTTCTTTGTCTTTTACTTGCAGCAGTATGAGCGCCTAGGCGTAGATTTCTTTGATTTATTCTATTTTGCGTTTGTGCAACTTTTCTAATATGTAGATTAGTATTTTCATTATATTTGAGAAGTTAGCTATTATTTCTTCAAGAGTTTTTTTCTATCCTTTTCTGTGTCTCTTCTCCTTCTGATCTCTAATTATACATACATTAGTACACTTGATGTGATCCCACACGTCTTTGAGGCTCTGCTCACTTTTCTTCAATCTTTTCTCTCTCTGTTCTTCAAATTTGCTCATTTCTATTTATCTTCTAGTTTATTGTTTCTCTTTTCTTCCATATCCCATATGCTGTTGAGCCCCTCTACTTCATTTTTAATTTTATTAATTGCACTTTTCAATTTCCATTTGTTTTTTTAATAATTTTTATCTCCTTATAGACATTTTTCTATTTGTTGATTTATTGTCATGCTTCCCTTTAATTCTTTAAACATAATTTCTTTGAATTCTTTGCATATATTTATAATGGCGACTTTGAAGTCTCTTGTCTGCTAAATCCAACAGTTTGGGATAATTAGAGTACTTTTCTATTGCTTGTTTGTTTTTTTCCTGAATCATATTTTACTAATCCTTTGAATATATATATCTGTCTATTTCAAATAATACATGGTACCATGGATTCTGAATTGTCTCCCAAAGTTCTTATTGTTGCTGCTAGTTGGTGTTTTTTATTTGTTTAGTAAATTGCTTGGTGTGAACCTGTGAAATATTTATGTCATATGCACCATTTGGACAGTGGTATCTCTGCTCTAGTTTTAAAATTATTATTATTTTCATTTTTAAGTTTGTCCTCCTAGGGGTTGCCTATGGGTTGGCATCGCTTAGTTGTCTGTCATCCAATGGCTGTGCAGATGTGGTCCACAAACACTTTAAAACTGTAAGACTTCAGTTCTCTGCCAACGGACATGCATATCAGTAGGGGTAGCACATTCTAAGTTCAGTCTTCAAACCTGCCCTGATTTTACTCTTTGCAGAGTGCTTTTGCATTTCCTGTGTGCAACCACTGAGATATGGAGAGGAGATTGAAGAGAGATATGTAACTACATATCACTTTGCCAGGAAATTTGCATTTGTGGGTCTGGAAGGTGGTATGAAAGAAGAAGAATCTGAAGGGAAGAGTAGCATTTAAGAACATAGCTCCTGGCTATTCGAGAGGAAAATCCTTTAGGGCACGACCATATATACTTTGTATCTTCCCATGTGTGTAGCACAGTGGACTAAAACCTGAAGATAGGTAGGTTCTCCATAAACATTTATTTTCTTATTGATGATAATGATGAAAATTTTGTCAAAAATCACAGATGCATCATGCTAAGTTAACAGAATAATTTTGTTTAGGAGAGAAGAGCAAAGTTAAAAAATAAAAACAAATCTCATAATGTGGACAATAAACAGTTTGGATTGGTTCACATTAAACAAAGTCTACTTTGAGCTGACAATTCTTCAGTTAGGGATTATGAAGAAATATAAAATGCCAAAATGTTTTTCATCTTGGGTAAGAAAGCTTTTCAGGAAAGCCTTAGAAAAACAGTTTTATATCTCAGAGTAGGCCAGCAAAAAGGGAATTTTTATAATTGCTATTTGCAACAGTGTTTTGAAATTCACATTTCCCTCTGGGTAGCATAAAACAGCATGTCCTTGCATTTCAATTGTCCCTTTCCTGAAGCCTCATATGTATATTACTGATATAAGTGCATATGTTTTCAATTAACCTTTAATGAGTTACTGTATTTTCAAGTCATTCACTTTTCTGTACATTAGTTAGAGATTTACACATGGCTTCCTTAGATCTCAAACAGCTCATACCCAAGTTAGTGAAAGTCACTGAATGAAATATTTTTTTTTAAATAAAACATACCAGAGAGCTACTATAGTCAGTCTAAGGATTTTAAATATGTGTGGTATCTGGAAATATATATTTATGGAAATTTTAAAAAGACTGAAAATCAACTGTAAATTATTTTACTATGTTAGCTCTAACTCTAATTACATTCTTAGCACTATGACCATAAAATATTTCACTGCATCTGTGGGTGACATTTTCCGTAATGATAGCCCAATTCTTAGGCTATCTCCAAGGACTATTTCTTTACTCACAATTCTTATCTTAAATGTGAGAAAGACATAGAGACTACTTTATTTCAAATTTTTAAGTTGCAAAGAAACCGATTTGCTTTTGCTTGGTACCACAAGCAATTTAAGTCTCACTACTCCAGTCCCCAGTGGTACATAAGCAATATAGCTGCCTTTCAAAGACATATCAATAACCATCTTCTTGGCAAAGTTTTATTGAACACATCTTTCTTCTGCAGCAAACTGCAATCTGGTTTTGATGAGTAGGAAGGATGGTGGACAGAAAGGTGAAAGTATCAACTCAGTTAAGAAACAAGTATTGGCCAAAAGGGAAAAAAGGGGAATTTTAAACCTCAGTCCGAACACTGTAAGGTGGATGAAAGCTATAGGACTGAGGGAGTGGTATCCAACCACATAATAAAAGCAATAGATGAGTATAATTATCCAAAGCACACAAGCAGTAACATGATATATAGGGAATGAGATATAAATTTAGGAAATCTTGATTAATATTGGCTCAGTATTACAGAGCATAACCATAAAGCATGAGCCAATGTAATTATGGTTTGCAAAACTATAATTTACTCAAATTTGAAAAGGCAATGACACAGTATGTCATAAAAATAAACAGATGCACACACCAAAATGATCTTAGTGCCTTAAACACTTATAAAGTATATTCTATTTAATTTTGTGCATGCCCATGTATTTGTAATCCGAGATTTCTATATGTGTGAGTCTAAAGTAAGTTCAGTTCCAGCTGAGTGATATGCCTGCTGAATGTTAATGAGACAGATTGTCTATTTTAATATGTGTTTTTGTACAAACTGATTATATTAAAGTGTGCAGTAATATAATTATTTTCTAGACTATTATTTAGGAGTACTTGTTATTTTTGAGCTCTGGTTTTTAGCATATCAGTGGTGATCTTGAAAATATTTAAAATAACATGGTTTGTAAGAAAAAGGAGATCCTATTATCAGTAAAGGTTATTTGGAGAACAGGTGTAAATAAACTTGGAAGATTTTATATTTCTATTTGGAGGTTGTTTCTCCTGTGCTTTTCCATTGCAACAAAATTGATTTAAACTCAGACAAAGCAACCCACCAAGAGCCAAACATTTTAAATTAGTTAAATCTGTGGTCACATAAAAAACAATTGTGTCATTAAAGTTCTTATTTTATTTACCTACCAAATTCTCCCACATGGGCAATATTGTGAATTATAAAACCATCTGCATACATATAATTGAAGCCAGATTCCCACAGTTGGCTCTCTTAATTTGTGTACATTCAGTTCTAAGCTAGTAAAATGGATTATATTTGCTTCTGGAAAGGTAACAGAGTAGTGAAGACCTTTCTACTTTCCTTCTTAAAATAACGTTTCTAACTCACCCACTTAAAAAGGCATAAATGTATCTAATATAAGAAAAAATAAACAACAACAATGATAGTAGGTATCATTTAATGAATACCATGTTATGAACAAATGTTGAAGTGCATTATAAATATTTTATTTAATATTCCCCAAAACCTTGTCAGATAGCTATTAATATCCCTGTTTTTACCATAAGGAAATAGGCTTAGAGAGTTTTGGTGATGTATCCAGTTAAACCAAGTAAATATAAACTATTGGTGCCAATAAGTAAATAAATAAAAAGGCAAGCACATATCTAGTTGGAAAGGACCTTGATAAAGCAATAAAGGAAAGTTTCTAGCCTCAAGATATATCGTGATAATTTTCAAACTTCATTCTACAGGTGCTTAAGATGTACCACAAAGCACTTGATTCAAACATCTTATTTATATATAAATCCATATTATTAACTGTAAAAAGTACAATTTATTACATAATACACATTAACATATGGTTTCACTTGCACTTCGATTTTTAACTCAGTTTTGGACTAAAAGCTTCATCTACTATCGTGGGAACATGTCTTGTAAATGTATCATTTATGGGAGGTTTATAGCTCAGAACTGGCCCTTTTGAAATTTCAGTTCAGTGAAAGTTTGTGCTTATAAAATTGGATATCAAATACCCTACTCAAGTTCCGAACGCCACTTTAATAATGCCCGAAAAGGTTCCGGTAGATCTGCCTGGGGAACAAGTTCACCCGAATAGAACAGTTCTTTGGCAATCGCAATACTATGTCAATAGTTAGTCACAATGATATTACAGATACTTTTATTTATTACTTTTTGGAGTGCTTCTATTATATAATACATTATATTTACAGCTAAAAATAATAGTTAATATCTGTAGAGCCCTAAGAATGGGCTCATTTTACTATTAAGGAAATGGAAATTTAAAAAAAAAAAATGTAAGCGGTTTGCCAGAAGTCACCACTGAGAGATAATATTTGAAGACCAGCAGTTGACCTTGAGCCTCTCACATCTCTGAGATCAGGAATGTGAGCACTTGGCATCTTAATGACTGAACTTGGAAACAGTCATCCTACTATTCCACTTTGTAGCTACTAAACCGGTTTAACTAAAGAGCACCCTCGGGTGAAAGGGTGAGCTCTTAGAAACGTCTACAGGTGCATATGTAAATCATAAGAAAATAAATTTGATATACTGAAATATGACTATAAATGGCATTTATAACTACAAACTCAAAATGTGTGTTCCGCTTGAAAGAGCCTTTATGGTTCTTATTAATTTGGGAGTAGGCAAATGTTATAAATTTAGCTCATAAACGGCACATTGTTTACTGTTCAACTCCACCATCATCTGTTTTAGACGTTGAGTAATTCTCAATACTCTTAGACGTAGCCTGCTGTTTGTGTTCTCACATCATATTTCAGGTACCCTCTATTGTCCTAGGGATGTCACCCAGTGATCATAGGGGGCCCATCAACTTCCCCTTGGTTCCTGTGGCTTTAGATGAAAACTGTTGAAAACACTAACTGCCTATATATTCACACTTCTAATGTATGTAGATACAATAAAGACTTGAGTGTGTTTCAGAGACAGCTCTTGAAGGGGAAATTAGCACGTTCTTCATCTTACTCAGTCAACATAGATTGAGCTCCTATTGTGTGCAGGCCCCTCCTAGGGTTTGAGGATTAAACACTGAACAAAACAAATGCCTCTGGCCTCTATTTGGAAGAGACAGTAATTAAATAAAACATGTAGTGTGTCACATGGTGACCAAACAAAGCAGACAAATGGAAGTTGAGAGAGGGTAACATGAGGAGTGTTCCAAACAAGGGGTGAGCAAGAGGAAAGGCCCTGCGTTTGCCTGTCAGGAGTTCCTCAAGCTTCCATCGCCCCTTTTATTCATATGCAATCTGTAACTAGTCAGGTTTCCCAGCAGCTGCTTGGGGGTTTTTGGCTGCAAAAAAATGAAACCTTGCAATTTATGTTTTTGCCAACAGTTACACATATACATATCAACTTAGCAGAAAATCACTTTTAGCAAAGAATTGCTATCGTTTAAACAGATGCTGATTGAAAAGTAAGATCCGCTGTACATTTTCCAAAATAGCAGCAGAAATGCTTGAGCTTTCACAAGTATTATAATCTCGGAGTGTTCGTGTATTGGACATGATTAATTCATTGTAGATTGTCTGGTTTTCAGGGACTTTCTTTTTGTTATCAGTGAATACCAAAAACATTATTCTAAAATCCATTTCTATAGAGCAAGTGAGGATAAGCATGCTTAAGACTCGAAATCTAAAAATTATTTCCATTTTTGAAAAAATCCCTGCTTAAGATTGATAGCCTCTGTGTAGAAACTGTACTTTTGAAGTTGTAACTGTTTACTGTTTTTTCCAAACTTAACAAGGCTAATACAAAAGAATTCCTGATTAGTACGATTGGCTGACTTTTCCAATGGGAAGAAGCTGGAAAACAACCCCCTAGCTATCAAGTCAAACCACTCACAACTGCCCCTCTCTTTCGTTGACATTTAAAGCCATAGAGCCCTGTATTGAGTTCCTAGTGTATTGAGTTCATTCTAATCACCAGCACCTGGGCATTGTTTCCTGACATTCCAAATATTTTCCTCAGTTCCCTTATCTTTTATAAAATTTGACTATGAATGAGTAATATTAGGCAGACCTGAGTAAACATTAAAAAAAAGTCCAATTTCTATTCCCTCCGTATAGTAAACGAATTGGGGCCAAATAAAATCTGAAATTCCAGTAACTTCTTGTCCAAATTTTAAAATGGAAGAAACCAATCCAGTTAAGACTTTCCTGCATTTCTCCTGATATTTGGTAAAAGGAAAGATATATTCAGATTTTGAAAAGCCAAACATTCCTATCTATCAATATCTCCCCCCAGCCTCCATCACTGCACCACCAAAGCCTAACCTCTACCTGTGAAGGAACTTCACATACTACAGTTCCCACCCTGTTGATATTGACACCTGATTGCTCTTATATCACTTGACTTCTCCTTTCTTAACCCCATAGCTACAATCTGTAACACTAATTTGACATATTCTCATTATTGTATCTTCAGGTATTGTATCATCCAAGTTTAGGAAGCTACCAGCATCCTAAGTTCTTTGATGGTAGTCTCTGTCCTGCCCAGTTTTCAGATTGATTATTTGATGGCATAATGAAATGGTATTTCATTAAAATGAAAGAGATTTATCAGCAATGTGCAAACATGCTCTAAAAGTGGTTATTAGCCTCTCTGATGGAGTCATGCCCTGTGAGGACACAGTGCAAAGTAACTCAGAAGACAAAATTCTTCCCATTTAGGAATAGTAACTAAAAGCATGCAGGGGAACAGCTATAAAAACTGCAGTGCTGTTTTTTGGGTTTTTTGTTTTTTTCAATAAAAAATAGATAAAGAGGATGAAATGACCAGGCTAGGAAAAACTGTACTTGAAGCAGAAATTATAACAGACAATATGTAATATGAGGTAGTAATTTTAGTAACAGGTTTTTTTGTGACAATGCAAACCATGAGAAAAAGGACAAACACATGACAAACTTTTATATGCATTTTATTGCTAACAGGAACATAATTACCTCGACATTGTATACATTTTTGATACAGTAGAAATTAAACCTAGATTACGCATTTTTCTGAAGCAGAGCTATTAAAATCATTTGTAAAAATGTGTTACTTGATACTGAGATGGTATACCATGAAAGGTAACAGATTCAATTACCTCCAAATTTGCTTTTGCACACATGTCCCTGCAATGCAGATCCAAAGAGTTCCAAGGCAATATCTACTCATAGACATGTTACTACAGCTTTCCATTCCATTCTCTCTGCGAACATTTCAAGCTGCCAGCATTGGTAAAGGTATTTCAAGGACAGCTTATACATTTCCTTGAGACATTTCATTTATTAGCAGGAACACTAGTGTCAAGATAAGGTAAATTTATATTTGAGAATCAAGAGTCTTATTCACATATTCGATTCATTCGACAAATAGTTACTGAATACCCACTACATATTATGTTCCCATATAATGAAAGGCAAGTTACTTATGTCAGTCAAGGTTCTTATTTGCAATCAACAGAGACTAATTGACACTTATTCAGTAGAAAAGGAAATTATTGCAACTTTAATAGGTAGGTCGCAGAACTTGCTGAAAATACTGGACAACCTGGCTCAGAATAGAGAGAAACTACACAGCCAGAGTCACAGCCAAAACATGCCATTCACCTAGTGCAACGAGAAAATGACCATGACTATTGGTTATAGTTCTCCAGAATTTGTGCCACTGTTACCAGTGACTAGCTGCTGTTCCACAGCTTGCTCCACCATCCCAGGAAATGCCTTCACCAACACCACCAAAAGAGGTATCTCTTGGCCATAACTGCTTATGTCATTATTAGCTCCATCAGTAAAATTAAGGGTGGTGCCTCTGATTAGCTGAGTCCTATCAAAATGAGTATCTAGTATTTTGAAGCTTCTCTTTTTGGAAATGAGCAGTGTGCTCAAACTATCAATAATTGAGATGATTTATCGATCATATCTATCATGTGATAATTCTGATGGTGTTAATAGGAAGGCAGCAATTTGAAGCAAAACATATTTGGACTTTTCATAGTAAGACAACAGCATGTATTTGAATGATTAAACATAGTTCTTCCTACTTTTTTCTCTTCACTGAAGTAATACCACCTAACTACCCTTATGGAATTACTCAGTAAACATAGTCAGATTAAGTAAATAATAGTTCAATAATTAAATGCCATAGTCAGTAAACATCTGAGACTTTGTATGTTAGCCTGAAGATCATGAAAGAAAACCTGAAAAACAAATATTATAAAACTGACAAGTCATTAAAATGGGTCTTCTAAATCATGCCTACTGAAATAAAATCCCATTTCCATTTCTCATTGAAGGAACTTTTTTGTAAACTAGTTTTTTCCCCAAAACATGATGACAATCCACATTTGAAAGGTATAGATTATAAAAAATGTTCTTTGGACTATTGATCAAGACCCTTGATTTTTATTTATTTGCTATACAGTTCATGCTGTTTCTTTACCTCACTAAGGAAAATCAAGTCATTTCTCTCTTGAAGCTGCGAGTGCTCTTCCTAGCAGTTGTTTCTCTGCTCACTGACTTTCTCTCATTTCCAGGCAGCCAGACATCTTTTTCCTCTTGCCTATTATTATCAAATTCATTTCATATCAAGTCTATTAATAGAAATTCCCACTAGTGAAAAAGTTCTTTTCTCATCCTCCAAACTATTTTTACTAATTTAATATAAATGTTAATTTAATATCATTTTACAAACTTTTCCTGTTTAATGTCAATTAAGAAGTCACTGGTTTGCTACTCAAAACAGCACTTAATGTCAATTATTCCAATCAGCCTTCCATTTGAAAACTGAATTTTTTAAGTGAAACTGATTTTGGTATGTCTAAATTTTCTTGGTAATGAGTTGAGCAGATTATAAAAGACATTTCTTTAAACTTTTTATTATTTTAAGAAACTGGAACTGCCCACTGCAGTTTTCTAAATGAGCAAAACTACATCAAAAAATTAAATAATGCAAAATTGCTAACATTAAGTCAGGTGGCCTTTCAATGGGTATCATTTTATCATTTTGAGTATTTTCTTAGTTCTCTTTTTGTCAAGGTTCTTTCCAAAACTTTACGCTTCACAAGATTTTAGCCATCATACACAACCTGGTTTTATGAGAAAATTCAAGAAGCATATTCTACCTTTAATCATGTAAGCTATCAATGGACATGTTAATTTACATTAAATCTAAGAACAAAATACAATTCTGTCTCAAGGAGGTGAAAGAGTAAGGAGAAATACTACACCGATATCATGGCACCTATATGAAAACTAGAATAAAAATATAATGTGGAATATTGTCATACCAAAAATGGATTATTTCCTCTCACCTAATTTCACTACTCATGACAAAAATTTTAGTAATTAGTCTTAAGGTTTATAGTATAATAAATTTAGATCTCTGATTCTTTAAAAAAGTAAACATTTCACATAGATCTAAAGATTGTCTCTTTGTCATGCATCAGTTTCTTAGCTTTCAATCCACTGATACACACCAAATTATATATTCTCTAATATTATTTTGCTTTTTTTGTTTGGTTATCATGTATAGCTTCAAAATCAAATCACGTTAAATGGCTTTTGATTGGGTATCACATTTAGTCGTTGCTCATAAATAGCTATTAGAGGGTTCACGTAGCCTCAGAAGTTACACGTGATGTTTACTTGTCTTGCAGTCAGGAGGCAGTCTACAGTATTTCTAATCTCCATCAATTTTTTGTTTGTTTGTTTGAAAAGACCAGGGTTTCTCAAAACCATGCACAAACCTAATGGAACGTAATATATTTCAGAAACAATGATAAAAGACTATTTTTGGTGAAAGAGGCTTGACAAATGACAAAGTATTATCAACACTGTCGATATCAAGGCTTCCGTGAGTTTAGTGTTACTTTACCCATTTAATGTCCTCCAAATGACCACAATATATCCTTCCTGGTAAAAAGGAATTGTCGTAAGTCATAATAGCAAAGAACATTTTCACTGTAATAGTAAATGGTCCTTTTAAAAAATGATTTCTTAGTGAGACAGCCAAAAAACGTCAGTGGTTGCTGAACCAACCTGAGGTCTCCCCCATGACTAGTCCCATTCCTCGGTAATCCGAGAGGGGAAAACAGAGAAACAGAAAAAAATGAAGGAGAGCTGGAAAGATATCTTAGCTTGCCAAAGTTATTTTTTTAATATGTATGGCCCTTTATGGCACTGATATAACTTATATCTGATTATCAAGCTAGAAGGGAAAGTGTGAAGATATGGATCCTAGTTCCAATTTCTTAACCTTTATGAAACTCAGTTTCATTCTTTGCAAAATGGAAAAAAATGCATTCAGATGGTTAATGTAAAATTTTGAAGCTAAGAAGTTCAGCGGAAGTAATATTAGAGATTATGATTTTAATACTAAGAATCACACATACATGAACTAATAGATTGCACCAAAGTCTTATACAAGATATGAAATTATAAACCTATATAAATTTACAACGTAGATGTCCATAAAATACAATCTTTTGTATATGAAAAAATGTACATTATGTTGATATAACATCAATTACTACACCCATTCAGCATAATGCATCTACTCCATAAATATCATACTTTCCCAAGTTTAAAATGCCCACTCAAAGTCATCAAAATCTTTATTGGTGATTTATTATGCAATTTAGGAATAGAATTAAATAAGGAGGCAGATAACTAAATCAAGTTTCAGTTTGCCTCTAATTACCCCTTTTGGCCTTGCACAAATTACTTTATCTTTGGGTTCGCTGCTTCCTCATCTGTAAAATAAGGAGGTTGAATGACATAATCTCTAAAATCCTTTTCAGTGCCATAATTTGAAGATTCTAGGTGGCTTTCTGTTTAACTTGACCAATTCAAACTCTTTCATAGATATGTATGTATTTAGTTCAGGAATGTGTTTTATGTTCTGTCACTTATCTAAACTTGGGGATTGGGATGAAAAGGGTAAAACTGGTGACCACCTATGTATCAGTGATTTTCCTTCAAAATGTTGCTGCACTTTTTCTTTCATTGAAAACACAAAAAGTTCCAGTGCTCAGAAAAGTGAGACTGTTTTAGCTGAATGCATACTCAAAGATAACATTTTGCCAATTGACATGGTGTAGCCAGAGACTAATTTTGACTATTAATTTTGTCTCTGTAAGTAACAATGAAGCAATTTAGCCAAACATAGTTAGATCCCCTTTTCTATGGTTGGGACTTAGGAGGCTATAAGCCAAAAAGAGATCAATTTCTTATGTCCAATGAAGCAGCTTTGAATGAGAGAGTTGTAAGACATGGCCTTTCTGTAGGACAGAAGCTGGGGTCAGTGAAAAGCTTTTAGGGGGTTGGGTGGGGAGCATAATAAAAGGTTTGAGTTCTAGTCAGACTGAGGCGGGTATGGTTGACATTCATTGCTTAGTTACCAGGGGAAACATTATGCCCATATCCGCTCTAACAGTTCCATCCTGGGGAAGTATTCCAAAAATTAAACAGTGTTATTACCCCTTAAAGCAGGGATGGGAGTTTACAGATTCCATCCCAAATAAATTCTTGCCATTTATTTATTGTTCTTTCTTTCCACACACAAATAGCAAGGCCTTTGTTCCTATTTAAGTTTCTGAGATTAAAAAACGATCTTATTGGTCAGTGTACTCTAATAGCTAAGGAAAACAGTAAAGCCCTTACATAAATTACCAGAAGCAATTCATCAATAGTCATACAGTAGATTAGGATACTTCCATGTACATTAACCATACAGTTTTTTCATCACTAGTTAGTATTCTTGATATGATTTTATGATGTTATTTAGAGCACACAACAAGAAAGTTATAAACTCTTATCTCTTTCTGAAAATCCCAGCTCAATATTAACTTGATGAGAACACAGAAGAATTATTTTGGTTAGATGTCCCAAGTTAATAAAGCAGCTAAAATTAGATAGAAAAACTTCATAAAATAATCTTGGGATACTACCTGGATTATCTAATTTTCCCATTGGTAATTTTTAAATAACCTTTATGATTATCTATTATTAAAAGAGCAAACTCTTGATTCATGAATTCTAAGTTTAGTTCACATAAAGAGGTTTAATTTCTGCTGGGTCTAGACGATATAAGGGGAATAATACTTGGTGACAAATGAATAATGCAAAGTCAGAAAATATGTAGGTGCAGGAATCTGGTAAAGAAGAACAAGCTAGTGTGGAAAATCCAAGAGGAGAAAAAAAGAGTACGAAAGCTTACAGAAGTACCAACAGGTAGGCAGAAGCAGAGGGCACTACAGAAACAAGAAAAAGCGAGGATAGTTTGGAAATCCCAGCCATGCTGCCCACTGCATTTATCGCTCATTCCCAAACACATAGCTTACTGAAGTTGTTACAAAATAAATTAAACATGTGTAACCACAATTGGCTGAAGATACAGCAATTGTCTTGACAACAACATTAGAGTTACATCTTGGGTCTTGATCTTGACTCGGCTTTTTGCCAATAAGTGTAATACTGGATTAAGTCACTGAAGATGATTGAATCTGTTTCCTCATCTCAAACATGGGGATTATACTATTTTATCTCACAGACTGCAGTGACCATCACTAAGTACAGGGCCTAGAACAGCAAAAGGCATGTATCTATTCAATAAATGATGGTTTCCCTTTGCCTCTGTCATTCCAACTCGCTCCCTACCTCACCAATAAAAACAGTGGTGAAGGGTTATCCATTAAACATTAAGGTTTCTTTTTAGCTTTAATTTTATTACATAATATGTGAATACATTACCATTGTAAAAATAACAATACAGAAGGACGTAGAGTAAAATGCCTTCCTATCTCGTTCCTCAGCCTCCAAAACTGTCACCACTCCAGAAGTAACCATATTTGGCATTTTAAAATTTATTCTCTTACCTTTTCCTGGTCATGTATATGCATGTATAATATTAGGTTGGTGCAAAAATAACTGCGATTTAAATGGTTGGAAATAATTGCAAAAACCGCAATTACTTTTGTACCGACCTACATAAATTTGGTGTTTCACATACACGGAGTCTTACCATATCATTTTTTTCTGCAACTTCTTTTAAAATTTAACAATATGTCTTAATGTCTCTCAAAGTTAGTGACTACAACAGGTCCTTGAATGACGTTGCTTCATTATAACTTTGATGAGAAAAAAAAAATTGATTTCTGGTGGCCAGGCCCACTGACATTCTCCCCATATCTGCATGGGTGTTCTCTGGGCACTCTGTGTTTGTGCCTCATTTCAAAGAAGTGCATACGAGGTGAATTGGCGTGTCTAAATTGTCCTGGTCTGAGTGAGTGGGAGGTGTGTGTGAGTGCAGCCCGTGATGGAAAGGCATCCTGTTCAGGGTCCTGCCAGCCTCACACCCTGAGCTGCTGGAGAGGTGCCAGCCACCCGCAATCCTGAACTGGAATGAGGAGGTTGGAAAATGATGGTCATCCATGTTTTTATTCGTCTTTCTTAAACGTGTGTATAGGTCCCATTTATTTCAATGTTTAATATTAGAAGTGTTTTGGGTCTTTATTTAGAAGTCAGGGGATGTTTTGGGGACCACAATCATGCCACAAGAACTTAATTCTTGTTTCTGTCATTAGCTGGTGGTAAAGCTGTTGCATTATGCACCATTTCAATTAAAGTCGCAGTTTCCAAAAATCAACAACATTAACTTAGGACTCACTGTACAGACCTATGCCAGCATAGTACATAGTAGTAGTATAGATTCTGGATGCTTCCACAATTCAATTAATCGTTACCTTATTAGTAAATATTTAATTATTCCCAGTGTTCCACTGTGGGAAATAAACAATCCTGCACTAACCACTTGTACACACCTCTGCTTGAAGTTGAGCAGCTCCTTAGAACAGATATTTAGAAATAGAAATACTGCAAGAATGGAACGTCTACTATAAACTCTGATAGGTAATATCTAAAACAATATTAGACATATTTTATTCTCCGTGCTACTATGTCACTCTTCTTGGCATTCCGTTGGTCTATGAAAGTCATGTGGCCAAACATGATAAGGGGTTGGGAAAATATACTGTTCTGACAGGGAAATTAGAAGATATTTGGGAATAATAATATAATTCACCACAAATAGCCAGACTCCGAATAGTATTCTTGAACTTCAAAAATAAAGCAAAAGGTCCTTTGCTAGATTTTTTAAAAAGCACCATCTTGGCTTGGTATGGGCAGTGGGTAATTATATAGGATTTTGCACATGGTAGCTTCTAGGCATTTGCAAGTCACCCATTTGGGTGCTAGAGGATACTAAGGTTATCAGTGATGGCTTCCTCAGATTTTTGTCCTTCCTGATTTGCTGAATATCAGTTTCCCTGACTTGCACTGCTCCAGTCCTTTCAACAGTTTAGTAAATCTCTTCATCCTTTTTGAAGCACCTGGATTGTCTCTCCATTTCCCTTATTGAATGCATATAAAATAAACATTCCAGTGGATACAAAAACTCAGGAAATAACCATCCACAGACATTCTTTTAAAAAGTACTTAAATATAAAATACAGTTTTTTTAAAAAATAACAATAGCAAAAAACTTAAGAATAGAGAGATGGATATATAGAAGTAGAGGAATATGGAATCCAGAATTTAAAAACTGGGGAAATATGATTATAGAATATAATGTAAATGTTATAAACCTTGACAGTGCAATATTCAGAACTACCTGAAACCAGGAATTAAGGAAGAAAAAGTGAGAGGGGAACTTTTAATGCACTAATGTCCAAATGTCAACATCTTTCATAACAGGTCGTAAATAAATACCATCTAAAGTTTAAGAATTTGACTTTGAAAATCATCTCCAGTATCTTACGTCTTTTGTCATCTTTTTTTTTAAAGTGAAACATATACTTGTGCAGCATTAATTTCATTTATTTTTTTCCTTTTTCCCGTTAAATTAAAAAAGTTAATTTCATGCTTTTTATTTTAAAATAACATTTTAATATAGTTTTCATAAAATTCTATCTCTTTATATATCTTTTATCTGTATATATTCATGCTCATCAAATTACTCCATTGGTAACATGTGGATTATTGTATTTTAATTGATTTAAAATTTTTATTTTATATAATTTTAACTAGTGTTTAATTTTTAATAATGTCATTAA
The DNA here is from genome assembly GCF_036562045.2 of Rhinolophus sinicus. NCBI lineage: Eukaryota > Metazoa > Chordata > Mammalia > Chiroptera > Rhinolophidae > Rhinolophus > Rhinolophus sinicus. The sequence goes on from NC_133753.1 coordinate 114,777,079, forward strand.
TAAAGTTATTCTTTTTATATAAAAACAAAAATAATAATTAGTTTTAGCCCTTTATATATATCACCCCTACCAAGTATAGTATATATTGCTTTGAACTTATTAACAATTATTTTTTCTGAAAGTAATATGAGTAACATTCACTTTTATAAAATTGATTAGTTTCATTTGGGTTTGAACTATTTATATTTATTTTTTTGATGTCATGCAATATATCTAACTAAAGGACTCCAGAGAGTTAATGGGGGGGGGGGAGGTGGGAATGACCTTGAAAATGAAAGTTAAATTAATAGATTAGACCAATGCAAGAGAAAGCATTATTTTTATTGATCAACTATGAGTTATAACTACTAAATTATTATTAAACAGTTTTTATTCTAATCAGTTCACAAATACTGATAGAGTTCAAACCAAAACTAATAAAATTTTTAAATGATTATCTTGGGGGAAAAAATAGTGCAGAACCCAGTAATCTGGGAAAAGATTATGTGCACCTCTAAGAAAAAAGTGTCATTAAACCTTAAACTATTGACATACCTACTCCAGTCTAACATCTTTTTAAGAAGATAAATAAAACACCTCCTTGTTCAAGCAACACCAAATTCTGAAAATCAAAGCACACACAAAACAGTATCCTATCTTATGTGTTTTTTTCCATGAAATTTATCCTGGTATAGCTTGTCAATAAATATTCATAAGGTATAGTGAATCATTGACATACATTAAGCTCCCAAGGGTATATTACTAGGAGTCTCAATGATTAATATATTATACTCTTAGTTGCTGACTCAATCCTGTAAGGAAAAAGTGGACATTGTTAAACTCTGAATAGAGATGATACAATGTATTGGAAATTAGTCTGCAGATCTGCCACTCCCCAAACTCCCAAAGAAAACAGATGGAGAAGATTCGTTGTTCCACGATCCACTGACAGATAACTTATGGGGTCTGCCTATGAGAATGTTTAGCACAAGAATTCTGTTCAATGGGAAAAATCTAAATTAGAGGTTGATGCATTTGCTATTTCACCAGTTTTTGAGTTCCTACTCAGTATTAAATGTTCTACAGGGATCTGGTGACATAGTGCTTAACCAAACAAACAAAGGCTCTACCCTCATGAATCTTAGTCTAGTGAGAGAAATAGATAGTAATCAAAGTATCCAACAAATATGTCAAAATGTGCCCTGTCACAAAAGATTATAGGGAGGACATAGTCATAGTGAAAGGGAGGACTGGTCAAATATGGCTTCTTAGAGAAAGTGACATTTGAGCTGACACCTGATAGAAGAGCAGCAGTTAACCAGGTGCAATCATATGTGTGTAGAACATGGCTGAATGAAATCACCTAGGGGACAATAAGCAAAATATGAGAAGGGAAACCAGGATTGATATTCATGAAACCACATATTTAATTACCAGGAAGATTTTGGATCTGAAAAAAATGAGTCCACAAAGAAGCAGTCAATGATGTAGATGGAAATCCAGGAAAATGATTAAATCAATCATAGACTTTCTCTTGTGGAAAATGGATAGTTGTTAGAAGAGTTAAAGGCCACAATACAGAGGCAGAAGTAAACAATCTCCCTGGCTGGAAAACCATGTGTAAGCACAAGCTACAAAATGTAGAAGACTACAGAGAAGCTTTTGCTGGAAATGATGAAAACAAAGACAGAGATAAAGTCACCCAAAGATCAAGGCAACGAATGTTTGCTGCTGGGAGTGGCTTGCGGTCAATAGCATTATATGTTCACTGGGGATAGGACTATAATGTATTTTAAACAAAGTCTCATTCCTTGAATAGCATTGCGGTCTCATGATATTTGGATACATAATAGTTGCAGTTGTTTCCAGTCTTCCTTACTTTCTTGGGTATCATTATAATTAATACTTTTCAACTGAGGTTACAGGTATTATTTCTATCAACTTGAAAGGGCCCAACTAGCCTATCAAAAAACTATAGGCTTAATAGAATCAGGTGGTACGGAACTACAGAAAATTGTTCTTACAGTTAAGCCGTTTGTCTAGTTGGGTTAAAAAAACCACAAAAACTATGAAAGAAGCTTTAAGAGTGTATAATAATGTAGAATAAATTCTAGGGATAATGAATGGTATCAGATGGCCTCAATAGGAGGTCATGAAAATGGCCCATTACTTCAAGTATTGGTTATATCTTCAGAGGTTGAGAGGGAAGACACGTAGAGAGGGACATAAATTAGCTTGTAGGATGGTACAGCACTGGTTCCTAAAATTCTGTTTATCAAAACACTCCATTTGCAACTTTGGATTTCATCAATCTCACAAAGATATCATGAAACAAAACTTATGCTACATTACTGCCATGGGAGAACTATTTTCTTTATATCTTCAGGGTTCTGAATTCAATCTGAACCAACAATACACAAAGATAAATGATCTGAAATATTCACACATATTTTTAATGTAATACCAAACTACCTCCTATTTCTTTTCCTTGAAAGTGACTTTTATTAGCAGAAAGTAGAAGAACTGAACTCTTGTGATGCTTTCCATATTCATGTTTCTCCTTTACCAAGTTACCACTACCCCTATTTTTTGGATATGTATTGAGATTTGTGAACATAGACAATCATAGTGTCAGCTAGTTAAGGGTCTTTGAAATCATCTAGTACTACCCCAACCCATTATATGAATTTGTAAGGCCACAAAGAATTTTCAGTCTATAGAGTGGAATTTATTAATATATTTCTATGCTTACCTAATACACATGTGGGCCATTATCTATCTCCTCTCCCTCAAGCATCATCAATATTTCCCTTCCTCCTGGATCATTTTCATCAATACACAAATGTGGTATTTCCCATCTTCAAAATAACCCTCCTCAGGCCCCTTTCCAGGTACTGCCTCATTTTTCCACGCATCTTGACAGCAAAACTCCTACAAGACACTTTCATCCCATTCTACCTTGTATCCACTCCCATCAGGTAGTCCTCATTTCTCCACGGATCACTAGGGACCTCCATAGAGCCAAACCCAATGGTCATTTCTCTGTTCTACTTTTACTTTACGTATCAGCATCATCGATGTAATGCATTACTCCTTGGAGCATTTTCGTTTGGCTTCCAGAACAACTCTCTTTCTTTATTATACTTCCTACCTCATCAGCCATCTTTCTTTGCTGGTTCTTTCCCACCTCTCAGCCCTTTCAAGCACACAGTATCCCAATCTCAGCATTCAAACTTCTTCTTGGTCTACATACACTTCTTCAGTGAGTTCATTGGTCTTGTGGATTTAAGTGCCATCTACATTTGGATGACTTTAAATTTATGTCTCCAGCCTGGACCTCTTCTCTGTATTTTAGGCTCATATATCCAGTTCTCTATGTCATATCTCCACTTGGATGTCTAATAGACATCTCAAACTTAAGTCTACTATCAAGCTCTCACACCAGCCACTTCCACCACTACAAGTCACCCCAGTCTCTGGGACTGGAAGTTGTGTTTTTCCAAGTTTGTCAACCAGAAACCTTAGAACCACCTTTCTCTGCTTCTAATCTGACAATAAATGCTTTAGGTTCCTTCAGAATGTATCTAATTTTTTTTGGGGGGTGGGGAATATTGGGGAACAATGTGTTTTTCCAGGACCCATCAGCTCCATGTCAAATCACTGTTTTTTTCAATCTTGTTGTGGAGGGCATAGCTCAGCTCCAACTCAAGTCGTTTTCAATCTAGTTGTGGAGGGCGCAGCTCACCGGCCCATGTGGGAATCAAACCGGCGACCTTGTTGTTAAGAGCTCGTGCTCTACCCAACTGAGCCATCCAGCCGCCCCAGAATGTATCTAAAATTTGAATGCTTGTCAAGTCCTCCGTTGCCAACACTGTGATCCAAGCCACAATTGTCTCTTCTCTAGATGATTGCAATAGTTCCTTAACTATTCTTCCTGCTTCTACCCCTGTCCTCTTTGTCTGTTCTGCACATAACATAACCCTAGTCATGCTCTAAAAACCTTTATCAGATCACAATACTCCTCTGTTCATAGAGCTTGAAGTACTCACAATGGCCATCAAGGTACTACGTGATCTACCCCAAGAATATCTGCAGGTCGTCTCACGTCCCACCACCACCTCTCTGCCTTCATCTCCTCCCACTTTTCCCATAACCCAGCCACACCGACAGCCCTGCTTTTCTGAGCAATCACCCCAGCTCCTTTGTGCTGGCTGTTTTTCTCTGTTTGCAGTGCTCTTCCCCATATATTCACATGACCTACCCCTCACTCCCTTCCGACCTCTGCTCAAATGTCACCTGTCTTGGGAAACCTTTCCTGAGCCCCTTATACAAAACCCTGCCCTCCCCTATCCAGTTGTGTCCATAGCACTAACCTTCATCAGACATATACAGAAGGTGCCTTTTAGGAAAGGAAAACTGTATTAATTGTAATACTCAATATATACCAATAACAAAAGATGAATACAAGTCACATTTGACTTGTACAGTTACAAGAAGTGCTCAAGGTGGTTATTGTCAGCATCCAGACACTTCTGATTACAGCAACCTTGTTCAGAGTTTGAGCAATGTTGACTAAAGTGTCCACTTGTATACATATTTTTGGCACCCCTGGTATTTGTTTATTTGTCTTCTCCTATTAGAATACAAGCTCTGCGAGGACATCGAGTTTGTTGTGTTAACTCATGTATCCCCAGGGCCTACAACTGTGCCTAGCACATAAGTAGTAGTTACCTAATGTATATTTATGTATTAAATAAATGAGTTGATGAGTTTGGTGGCTAAACATACAATACAAAGTATCCATCCCCTCCTCCCAGCTATGCTGTGGTTTGCTGGTGAGTTAGGATAAGCTACCCTCATCCTGGTCAGGTATTTCTTTGTGATACTTTCTTCTACTCCTCAGCACATAGATTTTACAGCAAATTATTGTGTACCCCTCTTATTTTGGAAATTAGGCTTTGTTTAGCTCCTAATCTTATTGGCTGTTATTTCTCTCTCATTAAAAGTGATAAAGCCAAATGTAGTTTACAACATTTATCTACAAAGTGCTCTTAAATGCATTTGGTTTCAGAGGAAAAGATAAGAACATGCACGTGTATGTTATGTCTTTAATATTTTTATTAGAAAGTTTAGTTATTTTTGACCTTCACTAACCCCTATGTCAGAGACAACTGTGCTGTTTAGTAAAACTAATTTATGGTGTTTTTTTTTAATTTTATATTTGTTAAGCAAGAAGTTTTAAAACAATGGTCTTTTCAGAAAAAGTATCACTGCACTGTCAGTGAAACATAGTATGGAGCAGTATAACTTGAAATATTATTTTGAGAAATGTGAAGATATTGCATCTCATTAGACCTGTTTTTTTCAGCAAGACTATAGGACATCCATACCCCCTTGTCGATTACAGCGTCACAGAGCTAGACTGATTGAAGTTCAACCTGTTTACAATTTATAGTGAAATATAATTGTGGCTTTTCTTTTAATTCTCAACTGGCAAGTAATAATCTTACCATTGACATCAATGGAACAAAAAACAGTGTCTCTGCTTGGCAGGAAGCGTTTATGGCTGTATATAATGCAGATAAGTTTGTTTGAGAATGTCGACAGCTTTCTAGACAATCACTAGAAATAGGACCTTAATTTAACCCCAAGCCTGAAGCAGTTCCTCTGGGATGTGGATGACTGATAACATGGCGGAGGACAGAGAAAGTATAGATTTATTGAAAAATGGATGTTGCAAGCACGGGGTGTTAAATTTCTTCCTCTAAATCATTGTTTAAAAGGACAAGCTTAGATTCCTGCGTCAGGATGAAACCTTAAGTGCCTCAGGAGAGAGAAATTTTTAAAATCACAGGTAGTTGGCGTTTTTGACATTTCATTTCCAAAGATAAGCAATGTACTTACCTCTAGCTGGTCTTGCAATAAGGTGGCCCAACTACTTGCTTTTAATATCCTCTACCTCGGTGATTTCTAATTTAAAGAAAATGAGCCCTTTACTGACAGCTTGGTAATTTTTCCCATGGGAACAACAGAAAAAACTCTCCTGCTCATGGCCTAATGAGCATCATATAATAACCAGCTTCTTTAAATGGTCAAGTAAATAGATCTTTATTAACAACAATTATGTGTTATGTGTTTCTATATCCCAGTCTTCAAGAATAACCTTTTAACAAAGTGAATAAATAAACCATAATAGGTTTCTTGCCCTTTACTAAGCAAAATATCAAGAACTTCTGCAAGGGCACAGGTTAAGTAACTCCTTTATTTACTAATGATAAAATTAATTGTGTGAAACCTAATTCTACTGGGTTGGAAAAGGAATTTTTCTTTTAACTAACACTTGGCCCTCACAGTGATTTTTTTTTTCTCTCAATATTGTAATTCTTCAAATGAAGCTTACCTTCATCTTCTACTATAGTTTTAACTAATTCATGATCGCAGGCAAAACACCAGATATATTCCATTTAAAATGGCTAGCTAAGAACAGTAAATAACAGATCTTTACTGGGGCTGCTCAGAGTAGTAGCTTCAGTATCCATTAATTGTAAATATTCCTCATTATCCCCTTCATGGGGTTGAACTAACCGAGTGGCATGATTCTGTGACTAATTATAAAATAGCCTATGTTATAGATGAATTAAAAGCAGTCAACGAATCGTCTGGAGAGCTGCCATGGTTTTTCTAAAATTGCACATATACACGTTAATTTTAATATATCATTTTAATTATGCAGTTCTTCCCAATGACTTAGGCAGTGTATGCGTGGGTTTCTTTTACCTTGATTACAAAGTCAATCCATTTTAGCTGAAATTAAAAATATCTGTGTATTTATAGAGAAAACAGAGGGCTGTGTTTTGATAAGGACTCCAGAGAAGGAGGGCAAAATGTAACCCTGTAAGAAAGGAAGGAAGACTGCCGGGTCTTCAGATCAGACACCGCCTAACGAAATCCTAAGAGGGTTTGTTACATGAGCCAGTGGGCTGAGGCAACCTTTACCACGCAGGAAACTGGAGTTAATTAAACTGTTACCGGGATCCTATCTGTCATCCTAGCCGTGTGCTCTATCCCAAGCCCATTTACATTTTAGAATTGAAAAAATGTTCTCAGGACTGTTGGTAAACCATGTTTACTGTCTCTATTGATTTGCTACTTTTGCATAACCTTTATGTTTTAATTATCTTATAGTATTTCTTGAAGGCTCTTCTGTAGTGCTAGCTATCTGATTAGACTCGACTGGCAATTACTAAACACTAAGAGTACACCTTTTAATGGATTAATCTGCTTCAAAGTTATTAGATGACTGCAGGAGTGAAACTGCTAAGAAAAAAAAAACACACGTTATGTTACTAAAAGGCTATTTCCAAACCACAATTGTGCTTATTGTAGAGAAGACATACTTGGATCATTGGCCAGCTTTATTCAGTGGAATGCCTACGGGGGGATTATTTTACAAATAGCTTGTGAGAAAAATCATATACCACGTGGCTATCAATTGGATAATTAAGATACAAATTTAATACCTGGTGAATTCCATTCTGTGAAAGGACAGGGAGGAGCCAGACCTTTTTCTAATATAAATGTTTATTGAATGAAATTCTTATTTATTATAACATAAATGAATATTGCACAATGTGTGCCTATTTACTCATTTTACCTAACATTTATTGAGCATTCACAATGTATCAGGTACTGTACTAAACACTAATTACCTGAACCATCTCATGACCATGGGGTCATTTTAGCCCAATTCACACAGGAAGAGGCAGGCACAGAGAGGTTGAGTAATTTGCCTCAGGTCACACAGCCTGCAAGTGAATTTCCAATTTAGGATGTCTGCTACAACTGGGCGGTACCCTCTGGGATATAGTTCAATAATGGATCCTGAATGTCACTAAAAGAAGGATCAGGCCATAATTATTCTTTTAGCATTTTAATAGCCGAGTAGTGGCTCAGAGCTTTAATTTCAAGATCCAATCATGACAACTGTTTCTAAAATTCAAAATAGCTCCAAGCCAATTATAATATTAAAGAAAGTTTATGTGCACATATTCTATTTCAAGGAGCTTGACAATTATGAATGGATTTTTATTAGGAGATGTAACAAGGAAAACAGATGAAGAATCAAATTACTTATGTCTTGTCTGTTCTTCTAAAGCAGAGAAACAAACAAAGCCACATTTACCACAAATGCCTTAAAGATGAATGTTAATACTAGGAAACATATAGTATTTGTCCCACAGTGTTTGTTGTTAAAAGGAATCTGGTAGTATTTTCCCCAAACACTCTAAAGGCAATACTGAATTCAACCTTCCATTCAGTGATTTCAGTTGTGAATGTGGAGGGAAAGGAAATTCGGAATCTTTCTGGCACAAGCAGAGGCGTCAGAACCACTGAGATTCTGGTCCTGCATAGGATCAGATACATTGAGCTCAGGAAATCACATAGCTGCTATTCCGCCCTCTCTCCCATCTACCCACCCATCCATCTATCCCATATTTAGAAGCACAGCAGAATAGCAGAGCAGTTCTGAACACCGACTGTGAAGTCAGCCTGCCCAGATGCTGAATGAAAGGCTGTGCCTCCCACTAATTGCATGACCTTGGGCAAATTAGCCACTCTGGGCTTTGTTTCTCCAGCTGTAAAGTGAAGATAATATATATTGAAGGTAATTTATAGTGGGGATGAGATGAATTACTAGGGGTAAAGAACTCAGAAGAGGGCCCTCAGTGTGCTTATTCACAGTGGAGAAGTGTCACTATACTTAGAGAACTATGAGTGAGAGTACAACGGTGTCCTGGGACACTCTGCTAGGCCCTTAGATCTAGTCATATAATGTTGATCTACTTAATGGTTTGCTGAAAAACGAACAGACAACGACAATACCAAGACGTAGGCCTTGACCCCACACTGTCTCATCCGTTCTTTAGTTTTCCCAAGCAATCCTTATACTGCAAGAGAAGCATGGCTGAAAATAGGAGGACAAAATGAGCAGCCCAGATCCCAGGGCCCTCGAGGGTCACTCTGGATTTGATGTTCATGGGCTCCCCCATCTAGCCAGCACCGTGTCACCATCCAGTCTGGCTGGCCACACCCAGGCCAGCTGCCCCGGCCGGCCCTTGTGAGGTAATGAAACCAGAGGCCAAACGAGTCCAGGGCTCGTGCTGCCTGTGCTGCTCAGCCAATAGACCGACACAGGAGTTGGGTCCTAGAATAAGCGTTTGTTGTCAGGGCACCATGGTCTGAGAAGGCAGCGGGTCAACACCTCCAGCAACCGCCTAATATTCTCCGTCGAGCTTGGAGTATTTAAGGGAAAATCTGGGCATTCTTCTAGAGGCTATGTGATGGTTCCGGGGATCTGCATGGAGCCTTCCCTCTGGTCACGTGATTCCTTGGTGGCGTCAGCAACCCAGGAACAATGATGGGAGTAGCCTGGTAGACCATTGAAACTGTGATCAGTAAGTCAAATGGATGTTAATCATAAGTGTCAGGGTAATTTTCCAAAACAGGGTGGGACAAGGGACAGCCGAGCTCAAGACGCAGGGGAATGACATATTAAGCTATAGGTCAAAGAAAGGTGAGGCCGGGGACGTGGCGAGGCCTCTAATGTGGGGGTGCCAGCGGGGCCCTGCTTCAGTAACATTAGGCTTCAGCTGGAAACTTTTGCAGGATGTGCACGTTCTTCCAGGAAAACACATCTCTCTTGCCATTCTCATAGTCTGTAGGCACAAAATCAGGGATCATTTACCTGGCCCTTAATAATGGTTTGCTTGGAAAAAAGAAAGAGAGAGACATCCTTTTTTTTTTTTTTTTTTTTTTTTTATCAACAGATCTTATTCTATTGCAACAGTAGTGGCAAGAAGAAAATATTCTATATCTACACACAAATGCAGAGGAAACAGACAGTAGCCTAGGCAAGGAAAAAAATCTTTACTCATTTTTGGATCTCTGGCTGTGGCCCTGTACATTAAATTAACAAAAGACAGATTAATAAGAAGAAATGAACAAGTTTATTAACATGTGCATCACATATACACAAAGGAATACCCAGTGATGAGTAACTCAAGGGGTGGTTAGGACTTAAACTTATACGAGGTATGATCACAAAATATGGTGAATGTTTAAATAAATAAAAAAATTACAGTGATAGACATATTGCCATTAATGCCTCTCAAAATACTTCCCCTCACTTCAAACACACTTATCCCATCGCTCTTGCCACTTTCTGAAGCAGTTCCGGAAGTCCTCTTTCGTGAGTGTCTTTACTTGGCACTGTCATGGCTGCCTCGGTGTCCTGAATTGATTCAAAACATTTTCCTTTCATGGTCATTTTGACTTTGGGGAAGAGCCAGAAGTCGCACGGTGCCAGATCTGGTGAATAAGGTTGATGGGGACACACCGTAATGTTTTTATTTGACAGAAATTGCCGTATGAGAAGCAACGTGTGACACGAAGTGTTGTCATGATGGAGGATGAAGTAAAGACACTCACAAAAGAGGACTCACAGAACTGCTTCAGAAAGTGGCAAGAGTGATAGGATAAGTGTGTTTGAAGCTAGGGGGAGTCTTTTGAAGGGGATTAATGGCAATGTGTCTTTTACTGTAATACTTTTTTTTTAAATTTAAACATTCACTGTATTTTTTTTATCACACCTTGTATAGTGTCTTAACACAGAACAATAATAATGATAATAAATGTTTAGAGAAGTGATGATACAAAAGGAAAAGAGTTTGAGCTTTCACAGGCAACAAATTGTGGGAAGAAAACTAATGGTAGATGAGGGCTGGCTTTAGCAAGGTTTGTTAGTAGATTCCTCTGGTGCTATCTCTGGGCTGATAAGGGTCTAGAGTGTCTCCAGTGACTAACTTCTGTCTTTTCTGGTAGAGGGGGGTTGGGGGGGTGAGACATCTTGACAAATTTATGTCGTGTTTTCAGGCACATCAGAGGAGTGCAGAGAGCTTTTCTTATATCTGCTTCTTCTCAATTTTCTTCAGCTCAAAATACTCCTTATTCAAAGTGGCATACTCTGCTGCCCTTCAGTAAGCACGCTCTGCTTCATCCTCCAAAGTGATTCATTTTCTCTCTGTCCATCCCTGCAACAGTCATGATTCAGAATGAATAGGAGAAAGGTTGGACCACAGTGCTCCAGTACCAGCTCTGCATAACTATGGATTCAGCAATGCTCTTTCTTTAGTCCCCCTGGCTTCCCTTAAGAATGGTGAGAGACGGCCCCAGTTCACTCTCTTTCTGGCCTATGGCCTAAAATCCTCCTTCTTGGAACTCAATGGAAGTCAGTGCCTAATTTCATTCCCGGGAGTTGCTTTGCTCCCACCTGCAGAATATAGGTCACCCCATCCACCTCCTCCCTCTGTGTTTAATCCCTCACTGGCCACTGTAAAACATGCAATTATCTGGTGTTACCTGTTTTAGGTGTGTTATTGGATTTCACAGGATGATGTAGGTGGAGGATTTTTGTCTATCTTGTATTTTAATAATTGTGTTCTTATCTATTTTAATATACTTAGAAACACATCAACACATCAAAATTATAATTTCATAGGTATTTTTGCTTACAGTAAGCCCCAGAAAACAAAAATAAGTTAAAGTTATACAAGGAAAAATAAAATACATATGTATAGGTGATGTATGGAGGTAGCATAGCAATGAATGATGTTTGAGGCTGTTGTCCTACCCTGACTATATGGTGTGGACTCAAGGTTATGGCTAAGAATAAGGGTATTATTCTTCCTATTATAACTGAAGAAAATGATTAAGGAAACAAAGAAGTGACTTCTGGTAACACCCAAGTATGAACATTAAATATTAGCTGTTTCATTAAGAACTTTAATGAACACCAATGAAATGATACAAATAGATAGCTAATGTTTCTCCTGTTGTTTCGTTTTCATTTTTAAAGGGAATGATTTGTTGCCATATTCCATCAGCCCTCCGCCAGCCCTCCATCTGCTCTCCAAGGGCGGATCTATTTCACAGGCCTGATAGGATTCTGTGCTAAGGGACCACATAGCAGCAAAATGGCCTGTTGAACAGACATGCTGACACTGGAGGGTTTTCCTCAGTACTTCACTTATAAGGCTTGTCCTGTGCATGCTGACACTTAATTAAAATCTGTTGTTTCCAGAGGGGTCAGAAGAGAAAGATAACCTTGGCGGATGGGATAAATTTGCATTTGCAATCAATTTGTATTTCTTCTTCGTGATTTGTTTCTCACTGTATTTTATGTACTAGAAGGCAGGTGGGAATCATCCCAAAAGAGATGCTAAATCTCTGGTAGTTGGAACAAAGATTGAAGTCATCTTATCAAGTTTTCCTTTCCATTAATTCTTTAAAGTCAGCATTGAAGAGCTGGAAGAAGGGGACCGCTCTCCTAAATTACTTTGCCTGTTTTGACTAATTTCGAATTAGGACTGAATAAGGAAAAAAACAGTCAGAGCTGGGCTTTTAGCAACTCACTTTGTAACAATTATGTCAAGAGCTGGTCCCAGGTCCATGTTCCTGGACTTGAATGCAGCCCGCTGGCAGGGAGCCAGATGTCACCACACACTAAGCATGGCCCCTCTTCCTGAAGCACAAATTAGTTTGTTCGTAAGTCATTTGAAATCATTTTTTCTATCGAAGCAAATATGGACATATACTTGAACTGAAAATAAATTCAAGAGTTTTTACGATAAACCACTAAATCTAATAGAAATGTTGAGCTTTTAACAGATCTCCTTAAGCTAACTCCCTCCCGGTTCCCCAGGAGTACACACACCCTTTTTATTCCTCTCTTCTCGAATGAGGTTTTGGGTGGAAAATTATAAAGGGTCCTTTGCTGCTTCTGGTGCTGCCAACCTCCTTCATCTATGCACTTCTTTCTCTCAGAGCTTCTAGCTCCTTCCAGCATTGTGTACGTGGCCTTGAACTGGGGTTCACAGAACTTTTGGGGGGTCCACAAAGATATATTCTCAGCATCTGCAAGGATCTGTATTTAAGAAATCCCTCCACGGAGCTTTCTCTCCATCCCATAATAAAGCTCAGATATTATTTTACACTTTATCTTTTAATTAAAGACTTTGCCCCAATTAAGGGGATTTTGGCTTCCGTGGGCAAGAGAGAGGAACTGCTGATGTACCGACTCCCTTGCTGTACAGACACTGTACATATTCGCCTCCCTGGCACCTCCTCCACCTACACTCCAGAACATTCTTCTGAAGGAAACCTCACTGGCAGCAGGCTTAAATTTGCAATCCTGTGTGGCTTTCCCTAGATAAATGCAAGCTACTTGACTATCAAACTTTCCTCTCTGCCCATCTCTCACTCCTTGGCTTGAAGGACTATCCTGAAAGAGTTTGACTCGCTACAGGACGTGCCTCAGCACAACTCCTGAGGCACAGTATCCATTAAATATTCATATTGTGCTCCTGGGGTGATCATTATTATTCCAGATCACAACTGTTCTGATGCATGTAAACGTCAATATTTCTCAGCTTAATCCATCACACATCCATTCATGTAGGGGATCATATAGCCAATCTGTGTATGTGCCAACGTCTCTCCCATCCCCTGCCAAGAGGAATGCTTCCTTAGAAATGAGGAGCACATCCTTTTTATTTTTAACTGTAAACGTGAATTGGATGCTGGGCACACATTAATGGTTTTTAAAACCTCTCTTTGTAATGTAATCTGTCATAGTATCTTCATCACCATGCCAACTGGAAGGAGTTTACTGTTCCCTCTGATAGGAAAGTTGAAAACAAAGACTGAAAAGAAACCATATTTATTTACATCTTGTTTCCATAGAGGTGGGGAGCAGGAAATGCTCTGAGTTTACTACCTGGCATCTTTGCACTCCCAACTTGCTATGTATTTGTCTGCTCTGGTGGAAGAGTGATTACGCACAATACTGCCCCCTTAGCAGTCTTGGGCTCAAGCTCAGGGGCAGTGTCCCGCACAAACGTATACTCAGCATGGCTAGGAAATGCTTCTGAAGCTTGCTTACAGGTCAGCGCTCTGCTGGCAAACCTGCCCAAGACAGGATTTAACCCACTCCTCTCCCAGGGTTTTGTCTTCTTCTTTATGCTCCTATTACTCTTGCTTTGCTTTTTCTTTTGATTCTTTTTTTCTCTAGTTCTTCCTGAGGGATGTCTGTCGTCAGGCTCTCTCAAGTTCAGCCTTGTTACATGGACCTAACACATGAACGCCACTCCCTCCCCTGCATAGCAGCCCTCCCGCTGCCCACACGAAAGTCTGACAGCTGCTTCTGTAGTCACGAACCCAGTTGATGGAGTGGCCTGCTTCTGTGTTCAGGGTTGAGAGAGGGTTTAGAGGTGCGATTCTCAGCACCAAGCCTGGGAAGGCGGGAGCCTGCCCCAGGGATGGCACGGATACTTGGAACCTCTTCTTCCAAGGTTGCTCTTTTCTTCCACATCCCTCCCCTGCTCCCTAAAAGAGCTCCATACTTTGTCTGTTGAACTTAACGCTGCCAGTGACTAAGCCAAGGTTTCAAAATTCAAAATGCATTCACCATTGTCAGGGAAAGTACAGGACATGGAGAAGGATGAGACCCTCCTAACGTTTATTCATCACTTTCGGTTTCCCCAACCTTAAAAGGCACAGGATTTTCTAACAAAGATGATTTCTGAATACTGGGCTATGATGGCTTTTTTGCATAACAATCATAAAACACAATGGATAAAATTTACGTGGAGCATTTGTGTGTACAAGTTCTGAAAAATTGGGGAAATTAAGAAGGTTTCCCCCCCTCATTTCTTTCAGATAGCATGTGAAAGCATTCTTTTCCTACTAAATGGATTTAGTCTTAACTGCCTAATTCATTATGCTAAAACCATGAAGCAATTTCCTGTTCAAAGCCCAGCTCACAGGCTCTCTGTTGTCAAGTATTTGAATTTCAGATTAGAAATGTGTTCATTTGGAAAGCTTGAAAGGAAAGCTTTGTTGTCAGCTTGGCTTTATGTTCTGCCAGAAGCCAAATCTCTCCTCTTCGGCAGTCCCCAGCTACATATCAGACCGAAACTCTGGACTCAGTGTCTTGAAACAAACACCAACACCTCTGGCCTCTGTGGTCGAAGTAATGGTTAGAGGTTTACTCTTTCTAACACTACAATTCTCTCAGATGACCATTTCTGACAGATAGAAAGAAACATACAGGGCCCGCACTCTGCCTATCCTCCTTTCATATCACCATCATATATCACAAATTTAAAAAAAAGAGGGGGGAATATTTCTGTTAGAGTGTCTGCTGGAGTAGCTTATGTCTATTAGTAACTGAGCCATTTGTTACTGAGCAGTTAAACGAACTAGGGGCTACAATTTTGTCAACCTTTGACTTGTCACTTGCTTCATTTACACTGTGCAGCAATCCCATTCACTTGCCACCACTCATGACTTTTTCCCCTTATGATCTTAGAAAAATACACACAGCTGCTCAGAAAGTCAGAGGTCATGCTTTTGAGTTGAAGAAATGAAGTGCAGGAAAAAACAACCTTGATACACCTTAAAAGAGAAAAGTAAACATACACTTGGTTGCCTAATAATCATGGAGGTTCTGATAATGGGTAAAAATTCAAGCAACGATTTCCTGCACCAGTTTTTGCATTTCTGAAGCTGCAAGATTCTACATTGTCACATTTTGATATTGTGATTCCATTGTGATCATCTAATGATTAATGCATATTTATTGAGGTTTCTTACATGCAGTGATCAACATAGTCCTTGTCTTTGATACCACACCATACAGTAATTTTGCTTGTCACTCCTATTAATAATTAATATTTATTTGGTGCTTTACAGTTTATAAAGTACTTTCATCAACATTACCTCACTTGTTTGTACTATGTCAGATGAATCTTTTATTGTTTTTCATTGAGATATGACATTATATCAGTTTCAGGCGTAAAGCATGAAGTATTTGTATATATTGTGACATGATTGCCGCAATGTCTAGGTAACATCCATAATCAGCCATAGTGACAAACTTGTTTTTGTGATGAGAACTTTTCAGATTCACTCCCTTAGCAACTTTCAAATATGCAATACAGTATTATTAACCATAGATAACATGCTGTACATTATGTCCCCATGACTTCTTTATTTTATGATTAGAAGTTTGTACCTTTTGACCCCCTTTACCCATTTTCCCAACCCCGTACGTCCCCCAGGTCTGGCAACCACCAGTCTGTTCTCTGTATCCATGAGCTCGCTTTGGGGGGATTTTTGTTTGTTTGTTTGTTTGTTTGTTTGATTCCACATATAACTGAGATTATATGGTCTTTCTTGGTCTGACTTATTTCATTTATCATGATACCCTCAAATTCCATCCACGTTGTCGGAAATGTTAAGATTTTCTTTTTTTAATGGCTCAATATTTCAATGTACCGTATTTTGCCGTGTATAATGCATACTTTTTTGCCCAAATTTGTGAGGGAAAAATACAGATATGCATGATACATGGGTAGTACTAATTCTGTATCTACTATGTAAATGTTTTTAATTCTTTCATTTATGCTTATGAGTTAAAAGTGTTAATTCAGAAATCAATAACGATATCCATATGCAAAATAATACACTGGAATGTGATCGTCGGTTTTGTTGAACTTACGACAAACTTGTAATGAAAGTAATTTTGGCTAATGGTTCAATGAAATAAAACAGAGTGACGTGTTTTTGTCCACAGAGCAAGTGACTCTAACTTAATAAGATGGGTGATGCTGACTTTATTACCATAGGGTGAACAGCATGACATTTCTCTTTGTACACATTAGGCGGGAGCCAGCAATGTAGCTAATATTTTTACAAAAATTATTGGAAATCCCTTGGAAAGTTAAAACAAAAGATTTTTTTCCCTGAAAGTTTGGCCAAAAATGTGAGTGTGCATTATACATGGGAGCACATTATACACAGCAAAATATGTTATAGATACCTACATATCTACATCTAGATATATATCTCACATTTTTCTTACCCATTCATTAATCTATGGACACGTAGATTGCCTCCGTATCTTGGCTGTTGTATACTGCTACAATGAACGTGTGGGTTGCATAGATCTTTTCAAATTAGTATTTTCACCTTCTTCAGATACCCAGAAGTGGAATTGTTGGATCAGATGGTAGTTCTATTTTTAATTTTTTGAGGCACCTCCATACTGTTTTCCATAACAGCTGCACCAATTTACATTCCCATCAGTGCTCAACGGTTTCTTTTTCTTCACATCCTCACCAACTCTTGTTACTTATTTTTTGATGATAGCCATTCTAACAGATGTGAGGTGATATTTCATTGTGGTTTGGATTTGTATTTCCCTGATGATTTGTGATGAAAGGCTGAGAACCTTTACATGTACCTGTTGGCTACCTGTATATCTTCTTTAGGAAAATACCTATCGAGATCATCGTCCATTTTTTAATTCAACTGTTTGTTTTTTGATATTGAGTAATATGGGTTCTTAATATTTTGGATATTAACCCTCTATCAGATATATGATTTGCAAATATCTTCTCCCATTCAGTAGGATGCTTTTCTATTTGTTGATTGTTACCTTTACTATGCAGAAGCTTTTGAATTTGATGTAGTCCCACTTGTTTATTTTTCCTTGTGTTGCCTTTGCTTTTGGAGTCACAACTAAAAAGAAAAATCATATCCAAGACCGATGTCAAGAAGCGTTTTCCCTATTTTTTCTAGGAGTATGTTTCACATCACACATTTCAGTCTTGAATGAATTTCAAGTTAATTTCTGTGAGTGGTGTAAGACAGGGATCCAGTTTTCCCAGCACCATTTATTGAAGAGACTGCCTTCTCCCCGTTAATATCTGACCTCCTGTGTCAAATATTAGTTGACCATGTATGTAAGGGTTTATTTCAGGGCACTCAATTATGTTCCTGTAGTCTACGCGTATGTGTTTGGTTTTGTGCCAGTACCATACAGTTTTGCTTATTATAGCTTTGCAATATGTAGATGAGGAAGTGTGATGCCTCCAGCTTTGTTCTTTCTCAGCTTTGGCTATGTGGTGTATGTACGGTTCCATACAAATATTAGGATTGCTTTTACTAGTTCTATAAAAATTGCCATTGAATTTTGATAGGAATTGCAAAGAACCTACAGATGGCTTTGGGTAGTATGAACACCTTAACAATATTAATTTTTTCCAACCCATGAACATGGGATATACTTTCATTTGTTTGTGTCCTTTTCAGTTTCTTTCATCAATGTCTTATAGTGTTAGTGTACAGGTCTTTTACCTCCTTGGTTAAATTTATTCCTAGGTATTTTGTTGTTTTTGATGCTACTGTAACTGGAATGATTTTCTTTATGTCTTTTTATGATAGTTAACTGTTAGTGTATAGAAACACAACTCATTTTTGTATGTTGGTTTTTGTATCCTGCAACTTTGCTGAATTTATTTGTTCTAAGAGTTGAAATTTACAAAGTTTTCTGTATTTAAAATTATGTCCTCTGCAAACTGAGACAATTTTTTTTTTTTTTCCTTATTTGAATGCCTTTTTCTCCCATTCTGGCCTGATTGCTCTGGCGAGGACTTTCAGTTCCGTGTTGAGTAGGAATGGTGAGAAAGGGCATACTTGTTTTCTTTCTGATCTATGAGGAAAAGCTTTCAGCCTTTGACCATTGAGTATGTTATGATGACAAGCTGTGGGCTTATCATATATAACCTTTATTATGTTGAGGTACATTCCTTCTATGACCAATTTATTGAGATTTTTTTTTTTTTAATCAGGAATGGATGTTGAATTTTGTTAAATGCTTTTTCTGCATCTATTGAGAGGACGTATGATTTTTACCCTTCATTTTGTTAATGTAGTGTAGCATATTTATTGATTTGCAGATGTTGAACTATCCTTGCATGCCTGGAATAAATCCCACTTGACCATGGTGTATGATCCTTTTGATGTATTGTTGAATTTGGTTTACTAGGGTTTTCTTGCAAAGTTTTGCGTCTATGTTTTCATCAGGGATATTGGCCTGTAACTTTCTTTCTTTGTGGCATCCTGTTGGATTTTGGTCAGGGTAATGCTGGCCTCATTAAATTAGTTGGGACTGTTCCCTACTCTTCTATTTTCTGGAAGAGTTTGAAAAGTATTTGTATTCTTCTCTGAATGTTTGGTAGACTTGACCAGTGAAGCCATCTAGTCCTGGACTTTTGTTTGTTGGGAGTTTTTGATTACTGATTTAATCCCTTTATGAGTGTTGGACAGTTCAGATTTTCTGTTTCTTCATGATTCCATCTTGGTAGGTTGTATGTTTCTAGGAATTTATCTATTTCGTCTAGGGTGTCAAATTTGTTGGCATATAATTGTTCATAGTAGTCTCTTATGACTTTGTATTTCTGTGGTGTTTGTTGTAACATCTCCTATTTAATTTTTTATTTTATTTATTTGAGATCTCTTTCTTTTTTCAATGGTGAGTCTACATAAAGGTTTATCTGTTCAAAAAACCAGCTCTTAGTTTTATTCCTCTTTTCCATTGCCCTTTTAGTCTCTGTTTCATTTATTTCCGCTCTGATCTTAGTTATTTTCTTCCTTCTACTACCCTGGCTTCATTTGTTCTTCTTTTTCTAGTTTTTGATGTGTAAAGTTAGGTTGTTTATTTAAGATTTATCTTATTTCTTGACATAGGCATTTAATGCTGTGAGCTGCTCAGATTAGATTTGCTGTATTCCGTAAGTTTTGGTATGTTGTATTTTCATTTTCATTTGTGTCAAGGTATTTTTTTTTAATTGCTCTTTTCAATTCTTCTTTGACCCATTGGTTGTTCAGTTGCACATTGTTTTACTCCACATTTTTGTGAATTTTCAAGTTTTCTTCTTGTCATTGATTTCTAGTTTGATACCATGGTGACTGGAAAGAAACTTAATATGATTTTAACATTATATCTATTAAGACTTGTTTTGTGGCCTAACATATGATCTATTCTAGCATATGTTCCATGTTTTCTTGAGAAGAATATGTATTCTGTTGCTTTTGGATAAAATGTTCCGTGTATATCTAAGCCCATCCTGTCTAGCATGTCATTTAAAGTCAATGTTCCTTTGTTGATTTTCTGTCTGGATGATCCATTGGTGAAGGTGGGGTATTAAAGCTCCCTACCATTATTGTATTGCTGTTTATTTCTTCCTTTAGGTCTGTTAATACTTACTTCATATATTTAGGTATTTCTATGTTGCGGGCATAAATATTAATAAATGTTATATCCTCTTCTTTGATTAATCCCATTATCATTATGTAGTTTCTTTGTTTCTTATTATAGTCTTTGCCTTAGTCTATTTTATCTGATAAAAGTAGAGCTACTCCAGTTTTCTTTTGATTTCTATTTGCGTGGAATATTTTTCCATTCTTTCACTTTGTATATGTCCTTCTATCTGAACTGAGTGTCTTGTAGGCAGCATATAGATGGATCTAGTTTTGTTTGTTTTATTCAGCCATTCTATCTTTTGATTGGAGAAATGGTGCTTTTACATTTAAAGTAATCATTGATAGGTGTGTACCATGTTTCCCCAGAAATAAGACCTAGTCGGACAATCAGCTCTAATGCATCTTTTGGAGCAAAGATTAATATAAGACCCAGTCTTATTTTACTATAATATAAGAACAGGTCTAATATAATATAATATAATATAATATAATATAATATAATATAATATACCAGGTCTTATATTAATTTTTGCTCTAAAAGATGCATTAGGGCTGATTGTCCGGCTAGGTCTTATTTTCGGGGAAACAGGGTACTTATTGCTATTTTGTTCATTGTTTTATGACTTATTTTTGTAGTTCTTTTGTTTTTGTTTTTTCTTGCACTCTCTTTTATGATTTAATGATTTTCTTTAGTGGTGTGCTTAGATCCCTTTTTCTTTATCTTTTTTTGTATCTACTATATATTTTTGCTTTGTGGTTACCATGAGGCATACATAAAACAACTTATATTGATAGTAGTCTATTTTAAGTTAATAACTTAATTTTGAACACATTCTAAAACACTACATTTTTATTTCCCTCTCATTTTATGTTTTTGATGACACGATTTACATGTTTATATCTTGTGTATTCCCTTAACAAGTTATTGTATTTATATAGTTATTTTACTACTTTTGTCTTTTAACCTTCATCTTACCTTTATAAGTATTAACCCACCACTTTTACAATATTAGATTATTTCCAATTTTAATATATATTCACCTGTAAATGTGTGATTTATACTTGCATATGTTTTCCATCTACTAATTAGTACCCTTTCATTTGAACTTAAAGAACTCACTGTAACATTTCTTGTATGGCCAATCTAGTAGTGACGAACTCCTTTACTTTTTGCTTGCCTGGAAAACTCTTCAGTTATGAATGACAACTTTGCTGGATAGTGTATTCTTGGTGGGAGGTGTTTTGTTTTTCTTTCAGCCCTTGGAATATATTATGCCAGTCCTTTCTGACCTGTAAGGTTTCTGCTGAAAAATCTGCTTATTGTCTCATATGTGTTCCCTTGTACATAACAAGTTATTTTTCTCTTGTTGCTATTAAGATTCAATTTTTGTCTTTCATTTTTTACACTTTTTAAAAAATAACATGCATGGGTGTCTTTGGGTTTATCTTTTTTGAAACTTCCTGGATCTGGATATTGAGTTCCTTCCACAGGTTAGGGAAGTATTCAGCAATTATTTCTTCAAATATGTTTTCTGCCCCTTTCTCTCTCTTCTCCTCTGGGACCCCCGTAACTCGAGGGGGGTCCAACCACTTGATGTTGTCTCATATGTCCTTTAATCTAGCTTCACTTTTCTTCATTCTTTTTTCTTTTTGATGCTCTGATTGGATAAGTTCTACTGTCCTGCCTCTGAATTCATTGATATTTTCTTCTGCTTCATCTAATCTACTGTTGAGCCCCTCTAGTGTATTTTTCAGTGCAGTTATTGTATTATTCAGCTCAGTAACAACTTTTGGTAGTTTCTTATATCTCTTTGTTGAAATTCTTATTGTGTTCATCCATTCTTCCCTTGAGTTCAGTGAGCTACTTTAAGACCATTATTTGGAACCCTTTATCAGGTAAATCATATTCATTTCATTAAGGATTTTTTCTGAGGTTTTGGTTTATTCTTTTGTTTGTAACAGATTCTTTTGGGGTTTTTATGTTGTTGTTTTTTTTTCATTTTGCTTGTCTCTGCGTGTGGTTTCTATGCATTAGATAAAGTAGCCACTTCTCCCAATCTTGAAAGAATGCTCTTGTATAGGAGATGAAATTACTCTTCAACCTTGCCCTAGCTCTTGGTTGTCTCTCAAACATTTGTGAATGTCCAAGCAGCCAATATAATTTTCAGTGGCTCCCAGTACTTGAGAGTGTGCCAAGACCTGTCAGTGTCCCAATAGGGAGGATCTCAGTCAGCACCTAGATTCGGACTGACTGGAAACCAGACACTCAGGGAGATGCTTTTAAAGTAGGCAAGGATATACAGTCCTGTGGGACTGCAAGTGTTAGCTCTGTGGACCCCCAGAGCAAAGTGATCTAAAGGTGTCTAGGTTGCAGCCACAAAAGTTGGGATGCCAGACAAGTAAGTGTACAAGCTCCTTTCCAGGAGACATTAGTGACCTGGAGCAAGGCAGAGAGAAAAACAAATACGGTGTCAACCAGCCTCCATCCCGGAAGCACCTCAGTAGGCCTTTTCTTGTGTGACAAACCATAAACCTGCTCCTCAAGGTAAAGCTCCAGGACAAGCAAATACCGTGTTTCCCCGAAAATAAGACCTAACTGGAAAATAAGCCCTAGCATGATTTTTCAAGATGACATCCTCTGAATACAAGCCCTAATGCATCTTTTGGAGCAAAAATTAATATAAGACTGTCTTATTTTCAGGGAAACACGGTAGGTCCCTTTCACAAAAAGATCGGGGGTGTGTTTCAGTCCACTGTCTATTCTGTGCCCTAAGGGTGGTATCCAGTGAATTGTCTATTCATTGTTATAGTCCCATGGGTGGGACCCACGTACACAAGCCTAACTGCCCACCAGGGTCAGGCAATCAAGGAGTATTTCCTTGGATGGCAGCCACCAAAACCAGAGAGAGTCAGGCATTAAAACCCGGGCATTAAACATGTGTGAGACCCCCACTGGGAGATACTGGTGCTCTGGAGCACAGCATCGAGGAAGCATGAAGACAGTGCTCACCCTCTGAGGTCACTACAGAGGTTTACAGCCTGCCTCCAGATGTGCGTTTGTTTAGAAGCTTGCCTCTCAGGCCACAACTATGAATATAAGCTAATAAGCCTCTTGCATGGGAAGACTGGGCATTTCTGTTTGCTACCTCTTGCTGTGCCCTTTAGGTGGTAGATGGTTAAGAACCTTTTCTCCATTTCTTACAGTCCTGTGGAACCTGCAAGTATAAGTCCTGCTGGCCAGTAGAGTCCGGAATCCTGTAGGTGCCCCCTAGGCAACAGCCACAACAATCAGGGTATAAGATAAGGATAGAGGTCCTATTTAGGAACCAGTGAGCTGGAACAAAGCAGGGGAGGAGCACAAATATGGTGCCCACTGGCCTCTATCCCCAGAGAGTATTTCTGTAGGCTCTTAGATGTGTGTTAAGTAAATGCTTGCCCTTCAGGCTGACACCTTAAGATAAGCAAATCATCCGCTTTCACAGGAAGTCTAGGTGTTTTTTAGTTAATGCCTCTGCTCTGGGCTCTGGGTGGGTGAGTCCATGTGGCAGCCCTTTAACAACCATTTCTCAGTTCACTATAGCCTTGTAGATCTCATGCACCCAAGCCCCATTGGTTTTCAAAGCTAGATGTTGAAGGGACTCGCCTCTCAGCTGCAGGTCTTAAAAATTGAGATGCCTGATGTGGGGTTCAAACCTTTCACCCATTAGAGAGAAGCTTGGAATTTTGAGTTCCCTCCTGATTGTGGGTTGCCATGCTGTGTATATGGTTTATCACGAGATTGTATCTCAGCATCTCCTACCTGCATCAATGTGGGTTTTCTTGCTCACCCATAGTGGAAATGTTGCTCAGCTATTTTGTGGGTTTTTTCCAAAGGAAATATAGCTATAGATTCAGTGTTTCCATGGAGGAGGTGAGTTGAGGATCTTCCTATGTCACCATCTTGAACAGAAACCCCATCAGATGATTCTTATCCATATTTGACAAGTGAGGAAACTGGTCTTAGTAGTTACAGCACACAAGTAAAATTAAGTTGCAGAGAGAGGAGCATCAAACATAAAACTGTGGCTAAATTTCCTGAATAAGTTTTACTAAACCACCCCAGTGGTTTAGTAAAATTAGTAAACCTTATTAATATTTCATTTAATGATATGGATCTTGGCCCCTGAATAGGGAGGGGTAAGGTATCATCATATCTTCTCTGTGGTCTTCTTATTTTAAGATAAAATATTCTTACGTCCATTTGGCTCATCTCAAAGGATAGAACGAGAGTGCTTTTAAGTCATTTTAGTATATGCATAGCTTTCAGTATGAAAATAATAGCTGTACTAGTTGGCTAGGGCTGCCATCATAGGTGGCTTAAAACACAGAAATTTATTTTCTCACATTTCTGAAGGAGTCCAAGATCAAGGTGTCGGAAAGAGTGGTATCTTCTGAGCCTTCCCTCCTGGGCTTATAGATGGCTGTCATTTTCCTGTGCCTTCACATGGTCTTCCTACTGTGTGTGTCTGTGTCCTAATATCTTATAAGAACACCAGTCACATTGGATTAGAGCTCACCATAATGATCTCGTTTTAATTTCATTGTTGCTTTAAAACCCTATCTCCAGATACTGTCAGTCATATTCTGAGGCACTAGGGATTAGGTTGCAACATGTGAATTCAGCCCGTAACAATAGGCTCTATGTGGATTTAAACTACAAACTAAATTGAATTAGGCCAGAGAAAAGTTGAGCATTTATCATGTCTGCTTTTCGATAGAGATATAATAGTCAATTTGCTGATCTATTGTGGAAATGATCCAGGACTTATTTCAAAGAAAGCAAAAGTAAAATTAGTAAAATTAGGGAGAAATTAAAGACAACTTATGAAGTCAAGATGGTTCTTAAGGAAATGCTATTGAAGGAAATGAACTGTTATTATCAAAGGATGACCTACTTCATGGCCTTTGATCATTATAACCTTTGGCCTACTTTGCTGGGTCATTTCTGGAGCTTATTTGTGTTCCTGAATTGGCAGTTAAGCTATAGGATTTTTTATAGTGTAATTCTAATCCAAATTATATTCTGAGTCAAAAAATGGTATTGCTGACCCAATTTTACAATTTTATTCTGAGAGTGAACCCATAACGACACATTAATTATTTAAAGACAAAATGTCTCAAACACAGGAAAAACAGTTCCTACCACAATATACTGCTATTTTCAGGCAATATATATGTTGTCGTTTTAATTGAATTTTTATAAAGATTCAAAATAGGTATATATATTTTTCCATCTCCATTTTCTCATGGTATAACCAGTGTCTTATTTTTCCTTCCAAGTTATTCTGATCTTAGTCTTTATAACTTTTTTCTCCTTGTACCGTAGAATTAAATAATTTGACTAGTTCAACCTCCGCTAGCCCTAACATCTGAGGACACATTTGTTTCTCTGGTTCCCAAGGCTCACTGACAACAATGGCAGGTTCTGAGCTTATCATGTTCCTCCCAGTCTTCAAGGTTTTCTCATTTGCCCCCACATCCAGGAAACTTTTACCCACAGTGCTGACCCACAGAGGATTGCTCTCCTGTAAATGTGGCTTTCTGAAAAAAATCTCTGTTTTATTTTCTATTCCTATTAACATTTAATTATCTATGACTTTATGTCACCCTTGTCCCAATGGATGGCTTCTCCCTTAAAAGCCTTAAAAATGAGCAACTTATGTCTATCTCTGTATTCCTCAGTACTAGCACAGTGGAACTTAGGAGTGTAACTTTCTAGTGGACATGAAAAGGTTAACTGGACCCCCATCTGAAGGGGGCTGTACCACAGCTGAGGAAAGAGAAGAGCAGACAAGCATGTACTGGAGGACCCACTTTCAAGGCTGATCACCAATCAGTCACATTCCATGGTACGACCAAAGGAAGGCATTATAAAGCTGTATAGTGATAGCCACCCCCGACTGCTTTCTCTTCCTCTGTTCTGTCCGCCCACTGTTAGTGGTGAGCTGAGCATAGTGGTACAAAAAGATGAATGAGACATAGAGTCCCTGTCCTCAGGGAGCTCACTGACACCTACCTGAAGGGTCTGCCAAGGAGGGGATGATGAGACCATCCCTTATTGCCACCTCTACATAAAGTCTTGCACTGTAATTATGGTGGATTCAACTATGCCACCCTGGTTAATATTAATCCCTGGTTAAGAGGAAAATTAATCCTCTTCTCTGTATGGTCCCAGGCTAAGAAATGGCATGAGTTTGAGGAGACAGAAGTGAAGCAGCAGGCATTATTTTCTGCAGGTGGTTGTGGTGAAATGTGGATAACAATTCAGAGGGGTCCTTGGGTACCAGTTTGCCTTTCTCTCCCCAGCTGTGTGTCTCGCTCT
This sequence comes from Rhinolophus sinicus, assembly GCF_036562045.2. Lineage (NCBI taxonomy): Eukaryota > Metazoa > Chordata > Mammalia > Chiroptera > Rhinolophidae > Rhinolophus > Rhinolophus sinicus. Next base: position 114,803,585 of record NC_133753.1, read on the forward strand.
TCTCATGATGCGCAGAGCTGTTGACTAGCCGCAGCCCCAGGCTCACTACCACACCTGAGTTGTTGCTACCACAGGTAATCTCATTCCACAGGCTCTTCTCCAGCTCCCCTTCATGGCCCCATCCTGGCCACTGACCATGCCTGTTTCCCAGACTCCCCTGCAAGCTCTTACTTGCTCACCAGCCCCAGTGCCTTAGGAATGCTGGTTGGTGACTGGTCCTTCATTTCTTCCTTCTGGATACTTACTTCTCTAGCTTCTCTGACAAGTGTATAAGGTCTCGTTGCTGTCCTGAATCTTTATTCTGTAATGCCCTGCTTCAGCTTCCCCAATTGAATGCTGATGGATTCAGTAACACACCTAATAAAAGTGCCCTTCCTTGATGAGCTCTAGAGAACGTCGTGCTGTCTTCACAAGTGACCGAGGTAGGGGAGAGAGATCATTTTTATTCAGCTCACCTGTTTGTTCCTTATGATCTGATGTACTAATTTGGGATGAAATTAACTGATAGCAATCATGAGTGTTTTGGTGGCCAGTAAGAAAAGCTTACCATTCATATGATTATATCAAGAATCAAAGCAGTGACTACTTTTCAACTTCCTCAGCCAACTAAGATAATGGCTGTATGGAAGATTAATGACAAAATGTCCCCATGTGGAACAGCATGGAATGATAAGAGGTAATCCTTTACATCATTAGCAGCATAGTTTCTTAGCCTATGTATTGAAAACAATATATTTCATCTTCAGACCTTGTCTATTCCTAGAACTTGGAGGTACTACCCTATTCCTAAGGAGAGTTTTCTCTTCAGTAACATATGCCATGTTTTAGCCCATTTTCCTTCATGGCTTTTCTGTGTGAACATGATTTAAATACAGGGAGATCAATGAGAGCATGAAGGTAAGTTATATTGAAGTCAATAATAGTAAAGACACCAGAAGTGAAATCTGAGGCATGGAATAGAGGAATGGAGATTTAGGGACCACCAGACCAGGGTAATAACAAATGTTATAGCGTACTCTGAGTGTAGATGGAGCAGGGGTGGTTGGATTGGAGCTACAAGTATTGGGCTGGGCACTGGGCATAATACAGCTCACTTTGATCTCTGCAAGAATGTAAGAATAGCTGGTACTGATGGGTGTGTGCCGAGTGTGACAAGTAAGAACATTTCTCTCCAGGTATGCGTTGCACTAAATGACAAAGTGTCCACCCCAATCTGAAAGATCAGGGGCTCTGTTTTTCTCACATTTATACTCGAGCCCATACCTCATACAGAAACTAACACGGTTAATGATAGTCAATAAATGTTCTTTCAGAGTAGAGAGATGTCCTTGGAAGAGATAAAAGTAAGGGATGTGAGACACCAAGGTTAGGCTCAGACTCATTTAAGAGATACTCAAATACATTCAAGACTTATTCATAGCATTGTGTACCACTTATTTTGTTGACATCCAACAACCTTATACACTTGCAAAGGATCATAAAATGAGCAAACCTTTTGGCTTTTAAGTATTTTCTGAGCTTAATGTATTAAATACCTACAAACCTTGATAACAAGAGGGGATTAATACAGATACAAGACTACTATTTAGTTTCTACCGGTAGAGTTGCCAGGCAACCATCACACTACAACACACAGGACTGTCATTAGGAATCAATCTCCTTCTCCTGTAACTCCTTTCCTGCCAAAATGAAAAGCAATGCAGGCAACAATGGCACTTGAAAGGATCCATCCCCCAGGCACTATTACCGGCTAAAATCTTCTCTTGTGGAAATTGCAGGATACTCTGGGGCTGGCAAAAATGATTCCATGTTATTAGGATATTTTATTTTAGTATAGGAAATACACTTACATTAAGAAAAGACAGTGACTAAAAAGATAATGCAGATTATTAAACTTTGAAATTAGCAATGTAAATTATTTATCATAAATTAATATAAGACACCAGGGATCCCCTGTACAGCAGAATAGGTGCTGTCTTATTCACACTCTGGTGACTGCTGAGTTTTTCTCCATGGTAATTTCATCCATACCACTCACAGGATGACAATTTTATATCGTAAGAGGTCCCCTGGTAGTGGATATTAATTTATAATAGATGGGAACAGCAGGGAGAATTTTTGTGTGTGCTCTTTGCCAGTAACATACACCAACTACTCTCTTGAGGCACATACAGTTATATATTAAAACATTAGTGATGGCACTAGAGTTAATAAGAGATATAATATACAATACAACCATATATAGTATATATTAACAATCCACAGAAAGAGATTGTAGATCCTCAAGGAAAGCTCCCAGGATAAATTTTTTCCTCTACTTTCTAGTGGTTTAAAAACACAATTTCCGAAAATATGCAATGCATCCTCAATGGGATCCACAATTATCTGAGGTCAAATATCTGAAGATTATTTTTTCCAATGAAGCATAAGACATAAAATCTCCTATTGTTGTCTCTAAACTCTAATAGAACTGCCAGTAACCAAGGGATGAAATAAATGTTTCCAAAGTAATAGAGAGCATTATGCTAGGTTAGTGATTTCCATTGTTCCTTAAGTGGTTCTTATTCTACATGAAAAATATTTTCAACTCATTCCTCAAAATGAAAAATACATAATACATCTACTTCGGTCTATTAAGAAACACTAATTTAGGATCTCTTTCATGTAGAGGACCTTTGCATTTTGATAAAGATCTAGCCATAATCCTGTAGAAAACTAATATTTAAAACATCTATTCATTATAATTCAAGGACATTGAAATATTTTGATAAAATAGTTTTCCAATGTGAAATTATCACTCTCTATTGAGGAGTTCAAAAAGCACTAATTCCCAGGGAGAAGTTATATGGCATATGAAAGGGCACGTAACAAAATAGTGGTGGCTTCTAGAACAAATTAGGTACACTTCATTCAAGGAAAGCCAAGCCCTCAGTAATGAGCGAGTGTTATTGTCATGTTCTAGAGAAAACACCTTGTTTGTCACTGTAGCTATTTTCTTTTTTTCAAATGAGGTGTAACTCACATATAACACGATATTAATTGCAGGTGTACTATATAATTATTCAATATTTGCATATTTTGAGAAATGATCTCCACAAGAAGTCAAGTTAACAAGTCACCATACAAAGTTCCAATTTCTTTTCTTGTCATGAGAACTTTTAAGTCTAGTCTATTAACAACTTTCAGATATGCAATAGTTTTATTAACTATAGTTGCCATGCTGAACATTATATTTCCATGACTTATTTTACAACTGAAAGTTTGAAACTTTTGACGCCTTCACCTGTTTTGCGCACACCCAGCATACCCACACCCACCTCTGATAACCAGCAATCTGTTCTCTGTATCTATAAGCTCAGTTTTGGTTGTTCTTGTTGTTTAGATTCCATATATAAGTGGGATCCTACAGTATTTGTCTTTCTCTGTCTAACTTATTTCACTTAGCATAATGCCCTCAAGATCCATCCATGTTGTCATATATGGCAAAATTTCTTTTTATGGTTGAATAACTTTCATGTGTGTGTGTGTGTGTGTGTGTGTGTGTGTGTGTGTGTGTTCTTTATCCATTTATTTGTCAATCGGCATTGAGGTTGGTTGTTTCCATAGCTTGACAATTGGAAATGCTGCAAAGACATCTTTTTCGAATTAGTGTTTTCATTTTCATCAAATAAATACCCAAAAGTAGACTTGCTAGATCATACTTGCTAGTTCTATTTTTCATTTTTGGAAGAACCTCCATGCTGTTTTCCATAGTGGGTACACTAATTTACACTCCCATTAACTACACAAGAGTTGTTTCTCTGCATCCTCGTCAACACTTGTTATTTCTTGTTTTGATTTGTTTGATTTTTGTTTTGATAATAGCCATTCTAACAGGTGTAAGGTGATATCTGATTGTGGTTTTGATTTTCATTTCCCTGATGATTAGTGATGTTGAGCATCTTTTCATGTACCTGTTGGCCATCTGTATGTCCTCTTTGGGTAAATATCCATTCAGATCCTCTGCCCATTTATAATCTTTTTTCTTTTTTTTTTTTTGCTATTGAGTTGTATTACCATGTCTCCCCGAAAATAAGACCTAGCCAGACCATCAGCTCTAATGCGTCTTTTGGAGCAAAAATTAGTATAAGACCGGATATTTTTTATATTATACTTGGTCTTATATTAAAATAAGGCTGGGTCTTATATTAATTTTTGCTCCAAAAGACGCATTAGAGCTGATGGTCTGGCTAGGTCTTATTTTTGGGGAAACACGGTAGTTCCTTATATGTTTTGAAAATTAACCCCTTTTCAGATATTTGATTTGCAAATATTTTCTTCCATTCAGGATGCCTTTTCATTCTTTTTTTTTTTTTATTGTTTCTTCTGCTATGTGGAAGGCTATTAGTTTTATGGAATCCCACTTTTTTTTTTTCCTTGTATTGTCTTTGCTTTTAGTGTCAAATCCAGAAAACAATTGCCAATACCATTGTTAAAGAGCTTGCCACCTGTTTTTTCTTCCAGCAGTTTTATGGTTATAGGTCTGAGATTCAGATCTCTAATCCGTTTTGAGTTAATTTTTGTGTATAGTATAAGAGAGTGATCCCGTTTCATTCTTTTGCATATGGCTGCCCAGTTTTCCCAACACCATTTATTGAAGAGACTGTCCTTTATCCCTTGTATATCTTGGCTTCTTTGTCATAAATTAATTGACCATATATGCATGCATTTATTTCTGGTCTCTATTCTGTTTCATTGATCTGTGTATCTGTTTTTAGCCTAATACCATATTGTTTTGATTTCTACCACTTTACAATATAGTTTGAAATCAGGGAGGATGATGCCTTTGGCTTTCTTCTTCTTTCTCAAGATGCTTTGGTTATTCAGAGTTGTCTGTGGTTCCACACAAATTTTAGGATTGTTTATTCTATTTCTGTGAAAAATGCCATTGGAACTTTGACAGGAACTGTAGATGGGTTTGGGTAGTTATGGACATTTTAACAATATTCTTCCTATTCATGCATACAAATTCTTTCCATTTATTTGTGTCTTCATTTTATTTCATGAATGTCTTAGAGTTTTCAGTATACAGGTCTTTCACCTTCTTGGTTAAATTTATTCCTGTGTATTTTACTATCTGATGCAATTGTAAGTGGGATTTTTTCTTAATTTCTCTTTCTGATATTTGCTATTAGTATATAAAACCACAACATATTTTGGTGTATTGATTTTGTATCCTGCAACTTAATTCATTTATTAGTTCTAACAGGTTTTGGGGGGTTGGAAGGAATCTTGAGGGTTTTCTATCTATAAAATCATGTCCTCTGAAAACATACCATTTTACTTCTCATTTTTGATCTAAATGTTTTGTTGTTGTTGTTGTTGTTTTTAGTTCTTGCCTGATTGATCTGGCTAGGATTTCCAGTACTAATTTGAGTAGGAGTGTGAGAGTGGCATCCTTATCTATTTCCTGATCTCAGAGGAAAAGCTTTCAACCTTTCACCATTAAGTATGATGTTAGCTGTGGGCTTGTCATATATGATCTTTGTTATGTTAATTTAAAATATGCTCCCTCTATACTCACTTTGTTGAGAGTTTTTATCATAAATGGATGTTGAATTTTGCCAAATGCTTTTTGTGCATCTATTGAGATGACTATATGATTTTTATCTTTTGTTTTGTTCATGTGGTGTACCATATTTATTGATTTGTATTTTTTGAACTATCCTTGCATCCCCAGAATAAATAACACTTGACCATGGTGCATGATCCTGTATTGTATTGTTGAATTCTCTTTGCTAATGTTTTCTTGAAGATTCTTGCATCTATGCTCATTAGGGATATTGGTCTGTAGTGTGTGTGTGTGTGTGTGTGTGTGTGTGTGTGTGTGTGTGTGTGTGTGATCATGTGGTTTCAGTATCAGGGTAATGCTGGCCTCATAAAATTCATTTGGAAATGTCCCCTCCTCCTCTCTTTTTTGAAAGACTTTGAGAAGGATTGGTATAAATAATTCTTTGAATGTTTGATAGAATTCATAAGTGAAACCATCTGGCCCTGGACTTTTGTTCTGGGGAGGTTTCTGACTACTAATTCAATCTCCTTACTAGTTACCTGTGTTACATTTTTATTTCTTCATGATTGTCTTGGGAAGTTGTATGTTTCTAGGAATTGATTCATTTCTTTTAGGTTGTCTAATTTATTGGCATATAATTTTTCATAGAAGTAGTGTCTTAAATCCTTTGTATTTCTGTTATGTCAGTCATAGCATTTCCTCTCTCATTCCAATTTTATTTATTTGAACCCTCTCTAGTTCTTGGTGAGTCTAGCTAAAGGTTGGTTTATATTTTCAAAGAATTAGCTCTTGGTTTCATTAATCTTTTCTTTTGTCTTTTTCTCTATTTCATTTATTCCTGCTCTAATCTTTGTTATTTCCTTCCTCTACTACCTCTGGTCTAGTTTCTTCTTCTTTTTCTAGTTCCTTGAGGTGTAAAAGTAGATTATTTGAGATTTTTCTTATTTCTTTATGTAGCCATTTTTCATTATGAATTCCCTCTTAGAACGGCTAAAAGATTTTGGTACATTTTATTTCCATTTTCAATTGTGTCAAGGTATTTAATTCTCATTTGATTTCTTTTTTGACCCAATGGTTTTCAGTAGCATGTTGTTTTTCTCCACATATTTGTGAATGTTCCAGTTTTCTTCTTGTAGTTGACCTTTAGTTTAATACCATTCTGGTCAGAAGAGATAATTCATATTTTTGTCTTCTTAATTTTAAGAGTTGTTTTATGGTCTATTGTGTGATCTCTCCTGGAAATGCTCATTGAACTTGAGAACATGTATTGTACTACTTTGGGATGGAGTATGTTGTGTATATCTAAGACCATCTGGTCTATCACGTCATTTCAGTCCAGTGTTTCCTTATCGATTTTCTGTCTAGATAATCTATCTATTGGTGAAAGTTGGTTATTAAAGTTTCCTACTATTATTTTATTCCTGTCTATTTGTCCACTTAGGTATGTTAATATTTGTTTTGCACATTTAATTGCTCCCATATTGGGTACATGAATATTAACAAATGTTACATCCTATCTTGGATTGACCCTTTTTATCATTATGTAATAACCTTCCTTGTCTCTTATTATGATATTTGTTTTCAAGTCTTATTTTGCCTGACGTAGGTATAGAAACCTCTCTTTTAGTTTATATTTACATGGAATAATTTTTTCCATCCCTTCACTATCAGTCTTTATTCTTACACCCGAACTGCGTCTCATGCTGACTGTATATAGATGGGCTGAGACAATCCAGCCACTCTAGGTCTTTGGATTGGATAATTAAGCCCCTTAATTTAAAGAATTATTGATAGGTACATACTTAATGCTATTTTGTTAATTGTTTTCTGGATCTTTTGTAACTGATCTAGTACTTTCTTCTTTTCTTATTCTTTTTCCTTTGTGGTTTGGTGATTTTCTGTAGTGGTATGCTTAGATTCCTTTCTCATTTTTGCTTTGTGGTTACCATGAGGCTTACATAAATAAAGCAACTTATAACACTCTGTTTTAAGTTGATAAGTTTGAACACATTCTAAAGCTCTATATTTTTATTCCCCTTTTGTTTTATGTTTTTATATCATTTTACGTATTTTTATCTTGTGTACCCCTTAACTAATTATAGTAGTTATTTTTACTACTTTTCTCTTTCAATCTTTAGACTAGTTTTATAAGTGTTTAATCCACCACATTTAATATATTTTTACCTTAATAGTTAAATTTACACTTTACTATGTTTTATGATATAAATTATTGCACTTTTTTTTTAATTTAAAGAAGTCCCTTTAACATTTGTTGTAGCCTCATTTAGTGATGATGAACTTTGTTATTATAGTTTTGCTTGTCTGGAAAATTCTGTCCTTCAATTCTGAATGACAACTTGCTGGGTAGAATATTTTGGGTAGGAAGTTTTTGTTTTTGTTTTCTTTCTTTCAGAGCTTTAAATATATCATGTCACTCCCTTCTGTCCCACAAATTTTCTGCTGAAAAACATGCTAATACTGTTATGGGGGTAAGATATTCATATATAAGTTGTTTTTCTCTTGCTGCTTTTAAGATTCTCTTCTTGTCTTTAACTTTTGACATTTTAATTATAATGTGTTGTGGTGTGTCTTTGGGTTTATCTTTTATGGAACTCTATAGCTTCTTGGATGGATGTCTGTTACCTTCAAAAGGTTAAGATAATTTTCAGCCATTATTTCTTCAAATAAGTTTTCTGCCCTTTTCTCTCTCACTTCTCTTTCTGGGTCCCTTTATAATGTGAATGTTTGTTTATTTGATGTTCTACCATAAGTCACTTAATCTGTCTTTATTCTCTTTCATTCTCTTTTATTTTTGCTGCTCTGATTGAGTGAGTTCCACTTCAAGTTCACAGATCCTTTCTTCTCCAAATAGTCTGCTGTTGAACCCTTGTAGTTTACTTTTCAGTTTTGTTATATTTTCTAGCTCTTTGTTGAAGTTCTCATGTGTTCACCTGTTGTTCCCCAGAGTTCAGTGGGCTACTTTAAGATCATTATTCGGGGCCCGTTATCGAGTAAATCAGTCATCTCCATTTCACTAAGCACTTTTTTCTGAGGTTTTACCTTAATTTTTTGTCGAAACATATTCCTCTTTTTTTATTTTGCTTGACTCTATGCACTTGACTCTATGCACTAGATAGTCACCTCTTCCCATCTTGAAGGAGAGCCCTGTGTAGGAGCTGAGCCACGTTGCTCAGCTTTGCCTTTCTCTTGATTGTCTCTCAAACGTGATTGTCCAAGCAGCCAATTATATTTTCAGTTGTTCCCAGTCATTGCAGGATCGGGGAGGGTGAGACGAGAACTGTCAATGTCTGAACAGGGTGGATCTCAGTCAGCACCTGGGTGCAGGCTGATTGGAAGACAGACACACAGGTAGCAGTTTTCAAAGTACAGTAATCCCCCTTATCTGTGGTTTCATTTTCTGTGGTTTTGCTTTCTGCAGTTTACGTTACCCACGGTCAACAGTGGTCTGAAAATATAAATGGAAAAATTCCAGAAATAAACAATTCATAAGTTTTAAAATTGCACCCCATTCTCAGTAGTGTGATGAAATCACATCGCATCCTGCCCAGGACCTGAATCATCCCTCTGTCCAGCATGTCCATGCTGTATGTGCTATTGGCCCGTTAGTCACTTAGTACCCCTCTCAGTTACCAGGTCAACTGTCAAAGTCTCACAGTGCTTATGTCCAAGTAACCCTTATTTCTCTTACTGTGCCTAATTTATAAATTAACCTTTATCATAGGAATGTATGTATAGGAAAAAACATAATATATATAGGATTTGGTACAATCCATGGTTTCAGGTATTTACTTGGGTGTTTGGAATGTGTGCCCTGCAGATAAGGGGTGAGTACTGTATGCAAATATTTATAGTCCTATGGGACCATAAGAATGAGTCTCACAGACTACCGCAGCCAGGCTATCTGGCTGTGTCTCTGGTTTAGTAGTTGCAAAAATTGGGGTGCTGGACAAGGGTACAGCTCCTTCATGGAGCAAGGTCGAGGGAGTGTCCAAAGTTGGTGTGCGTCAGCCTATGTTCCATGAGAGCACCTCTGTAGGACTCTGGATTTGTGCCAAACCTATGGGAAGAATGAGGGTGTGTTTCAGTCTGAGCAGTGACTTGGGGATGGTAGCCTACCGAAAACTGCCTTTCTGATTGTACAGTCCTGTGAGACCCAGGAAGACAAGCCCCCCTAGCCACAGAGCTATCAAGGGGCATCCCCTGGGTGACATCACAAAAATCAGGGCACCAGACATATGCAGAAGCTCCCCTCTGGGAGACCCTGGCCCTCAGAAGTGCAGCAGAGGGACCGTGCAAAGCTAGTGTCTGTTGTCTGGGGTCTCCAGAAAGGATCTCAGTGTGTGCCCCATTAGAAGCCTGCCCCTCAGGCTTCAGCCATGATGAGAAGCCAATTGTATGCCTCTTTCCCGAAAAGACTGAACTCCTGGGTTTGTTGCCTCTTTCTGTGCCCTGAGGGTGGCAGCTATTTAAGAAGTTTTTCTCTGTTTCCATCCTGTGGGACCCAGTAAGGTAAGCCGTGCTGGCCCCCAGAGCCAGGTAACATAGAGTTGTCCCCTGGCAGCAAGTGCAAAACTCAGGGCTCCAGAAAAAGCGTATAAGTTCCTTTCTGGGAGACACCAGCGAGCTGGAGCAAGGCAGAGGGAGAAAGCAAAAACTGTGTCCCCTGGTCTCTGTCCCTTGAGAATAACTCCAGGTCCCTAGATGTGTGCTAAACCAGAAGTCTGCTCCTTAGGTCAAAGTTTTTGGGTAAGCAAAATAGGACTCTTTCACAGAAAAACTAGGGGTGTGTTTCAGTGCACTCTCTGTGCAGTGCCCTGAAGGTTGTAGGTAGCTAGAAACTACTCCTCTGATGTTACAGTCATGTGGGACTCAAGTTGCCCTAGCCAGCAGAGCCAGGCATCCTCTGGGCAGCAGCTAAAAATACCAGGGGGTCAGAGGCATGTATAGTCTCCTCTATGAGAGATATTGGTGCTCTGGAGCATGGTAGAGGGCGAGCATCAAGATGGCACCTGCCAGCTTGAGCGAGGTATAGAGCATGAAGACGATGCTAGATAGTCTCCGTCCCTGCAGAGTACCCCAAAAGGTCCCTAAATGTATGTAAAATTAGATATCTGTCTTTTAGGCCAATGCTTTAAGGTAAGCAAGTGAGCCTCTTACACATAAAGCCTGGGCACCTCTCAATAGGCTGCTTCTCTGCTGGACCATTGTCCTGGTGACGGAGCATGTGAGTCTTTTAAGAGCTGTTTCTCAGTTTACTACAGCCTGGTTTGTCTTGTGGAGGCAAGCCCCATTGCCTTTCAAAGCTAGATGTTTCGAGGGCTTGTCTCTCAGGTGCAGGTCTTAAAAGTTGGTTTGCCTGATGTGGGGTTCAAACATTTTGCTCGTCAGGAAGAAGCTCTAGGGATTGAATTCCCTCCTGATTGTGAATCACATGGTGAGGTTATATGTCAGCCTCTCCAATCTGTTTCTAAGTGGGTTTTTTCCTCCTTTGCCCGATGTATACGAGTCACTGAGCTAGTTTTCAGGTGTCTCGTTTTCCAGCGGAAATTGTTCCATATGAGGGTGTAGATTTGGTATGTTCATGGAGGGGGTAAGTTCAGGATCTTCCTACATTGCGATGTTGAACCAGAATCTCTCTTTTCAAAGTAGAAAACGGTGTTTTTTACAAGTCTAGACGAGCTGGCATGATAGAGAGAACAAAGTTGGATAGGCCAATCATATCAACAACAAAAATTACTTATGTGGTATTCTTCTTTTCCTCCAAACATCTGTGACAGTTTGTAGCTCTTTTTTGAATGCTCCTTATCATAGTGTAGTGTTTCTTGTTCAGTATTTATCCTGGTCAGTCTGTTATACATGTTCTATGATTGTAAATCTCACATCAAAAATATGATATCTCCATAGCTCCATATCCCATTTTCCAATAGTTTACTGGTTAAGGCTCATTGTATGTCCCACTGGAAACTTCCAACATTCTACCTCAATTCATGGTATTATCATCCACCTATTTTTATATCTTTATATAGTCATATGTCACTTAATGACAGGGACACGTTCTGGGAAATGCATTGTTAGGTGATTTCATTATTGTGTGAACATCACAGAGTGCACTGACGCACACCTAGAAGGGAGAGCCTATTGCACACCTAGGCTACACACCTTTACAGCATGTTACTGTATGGAATACTGTGGGCAATTGTACCACCATGCTAAGTAGTTGTGTATCTAAATGTATAAATATAGAAAAGGTACAGGAAAAATACAGTATAAAAGATAAAAAATGGTACACCTGAATGGGACACTTACCATGGATGGAACTTGGACTGCAAGTTTGTCTGGATGAGTCTATAAGTGAATGTGAAGACGTAGGACATTAGGGATATTCCTGTAGACTTTATGAACAGTGTATACCAGCATCATGACAAACACATGAATAATGCGTGGCACCTCAACATTACGATGGCTACCTCACTAGGCGATAGGAATTTGTCAGGTTCATTGTAATCCTGTGGGACTACCATTATACATGCAGTCCCTCACCGACCGAAAGGTCGCTGCGCAGCACAGGATTGTAATTAAAACTATGATTATACCACCTCTCACAGAGTTTCTCTGAAGATTCATGAGGGCTAATCTAGTGTCAAATTGTAGGTGCTATCTATTAGTAGCCATTATCAATAATACTAATTGTCACTAGTTAAACCTCAAGCATCTTGGACTCTTTCCTCTTTCTAATTTTTCATTTCTTTGCTCTCTATCCTGAACTGTTGCAGAAACTCCCTGACTTTCATTGCTTTGGCAGTTCTGCTCCCTTCCCATGATAGCTGTTTTTTTCTGAAACATTAATCTGATTATGTAACTCCCTCCGCTTCAAAATCTTTGTCAGCAGGTTCAGCTCCAAAGTCCTCAGCTTGATATGCAATAATTTTACCAAATGGGCCCAGCCTTGCTATTTAACTTCATTGGCTACATTCCTAAATGTTCCTCAACACTTTTTGGCCTTTCATACCTCATTACCTTTGCACAGGCTGCTCCCCCCAATTTCTTTACTTGGTATGGTAGTGATTTTTCGTTTTTCCTAATTCCACCGAGAGCTATTCTCTGTGCTATTGTACCATTCTCCCTGTTCCAGGAGGCTGATTGCTACAGACTAAATTACCTGGATTGCCTTGCTTGTCCACTTCTTGTTGAGTTCAGCCAATGGGAGCAACTGTAAGAGATCCAAGGACAGAAAGAGCAAGGTTAGGGTATTTCCTCCTCTTCCCCACTCTCTTTGCCATGGCTCTGGGCATGGTGACATCCCTGAATAATTACAGCTTCTCAGGTGGCCCCTCACCTGCAGCTACAGCTTTCAACTAGGACCTACTCACATCATTCCTGCCCACCCTCCTTCAGGCTTTAGAGTGGTGTTGCCTTCCTGCTACTACTAGTTCCATTATTTAAAAAGTATCTTCAGAAATCCTAGTGACTTCCCAAAATATATATCCTGAATCCAATCATGAGGAAACACCAGGCAAACCCAAGTTGAGGGATATTTTGCAATATAACTACCCTGTTCTTTCTAAAAATATCAAGGTCTTTCATATATACACCCATATACACCCCTGCCAAAGAAAAGCCTGAGGAACTGTTCCAGATTCCAGGGGACTAGAGATATACACAACTGAAAGTGATATGTGATCCTTATTAAATCCTGGACTGAGAAGGAAACAAAAATAAAACATATTTTTGCACAGTTGACAAAATTTGAATATGGATTGTGTGTTACAAAATAGCATTGTTTTAAAGTTCCTGAATTTGATAATTATACCCGAATTATGTAAGAAAAATGTTCTTGTTCTCAGGAAATACATACCGACGTATTTAGGGAGAAATGGGCTTGATGTCTACAAATTACTCTCCATTGACTTTGGAAAATTATATATATGTATACATATATATATATATACACACACACACACACACACACACACACAGAGAGAGAGAGACAGAGACAGAGACAAAGGACAAAGAGAGAGAAATGGAAGGGGAGAGAAAGTAGAAAAGGCAAATGTTCATACTCGGTGGGCCCTGAATGATACACTTGTGAAACTTCACTCCTCAGTAAACATTCAAGTTTACCGTTATCTTCCTTTTAATAATTACTATCAATCAATAAAGCATACTATTAGATACTTTTATCTCCAATTATCATGTTATCCTTATAACAAGTCTATGAGAAGGTTTTGTCATTACCTCCTCTTGAGAGCCCAGCAGGATAAGGTGAGTCTGGAGCATGCACGGGTCCAGTTGTCTCCAGCATGCAGATTTTTAGGCCTGCTGCTGTCTTCCTGCCCTGGGCAATGTTTGATGCTCTCCACCATGCTTCCAAAGCACTTTACACAGACCTCCTCTTGCATTTATCATGTGATACTGTAATTATTTTTAAAACCATGTTTGTCTTCCCTAATGTTTCTTCCCTCCCACATAGCACAAAGTCTGACACATAATAGGCATCTAAAAATAAACAGATCAAGAAGGGAGTGTATGCATAATTTCCTCAACCTTTCACCACTACAGGAAAGGCCATTCAATGCACCTGAAGTCGGATGGTAGCTACATCATCCACCACAATTGCTCAGTCAATATCACAGTCACATGTGGCTATTGAGCACTTGAAATGCGGCCACTGTAAATTGAGTAGTGCTATAAATATAATATACACATAAGGATTGATTATGAAATTTTATCATGATTGTGAAAAAGTAGTTTATCTCGTTAATATTTTTTCACTGATGACCTGCTTGAATGATAATATTTTGGGTGTATTGATTTAAATAATTAAAATTTCATTTGTTTTTTAATGTGGCTAGTAAATTTAAAACTGCACAGGTAGCTCACTATTTCTAGAGGCTAGTGCTGGTCTACACCGGTGAGCAAGTTATTAATTAAGCTGCTTTGATGATTCTGATCATGTTACGACAAGAGCAGCAAATCTTGCGTTCTTCATCCCTCTTTAAAACTAAGGTCTCCTGGGACCGTGTTCTTGTACTTCATTGTACATATAAATCGCCAGCAGGCGTTTTGTTAAAATGTGGATTCTGGTCAGCAGGAGTGGGGTGGGCCTGAGCGTCTGCATTGCAGACAAGCTCCCAGGTGGTGGTGCTGCTGTGGTTCTGGGCCACACTGCTGACAGAGGGACTAACAGGGCAGCCTGGAATTGGATGCAGGTGTTGCCATAGAAATGTTTCATTAACTAAGGAAAGTCAGTATTTTAGGAAGTCTAATTACTGCTAACTATCTCTGGTTAGAGCATCACATAGTCATGAGAAAGTGAACTCCCAAAGCAACACTGTGAGTTGCCACACTATTAATAAAATGCTTGCAAAAGGAAACCTTTCTAGTAAGATCATCTAAGACACAGAATTATGCTAGTGCTTTTCTAAAACTCCACACAGTATTTTAACAACCCCAGCTGTGTCTTGGGAGACATTATAGGAAGTCAGCTGGACCTAAGATAACCCCCTGAATGCTGGTATAGTGGATTCTTTAAAAAGTGTAACTGGATTGGGGAAAAAAAAAAAAAAAAAAAAGGATGTTCCTCCTACATGCCTAGAATTTCATCTAAATTATTTCTATTTCTCAATATATATATTTTTTAATGAAAAGAATCTATCTTACTCATTTCTGGTGACTAACACACACAATGTGGGCCAGGAACTATGTGGTGAACATAACAAGCAGCAACCACAGCTGGGGCAATAATAAGGAAGTCCTCTAAACTGTCAAACACCAAATCAATACGTCTAAGCACTAATAACGGAGTGTAGGGGGAGCCTCTGATACACCCTGAGGAGCAAGGAATTGTCCATAGTATTGTGCCAAAAATACTACCATTTCCAAGAGAAAACTTTAATAATAGGGAATACTTTTACGAACTTACTACTTGTAACACTCATATTACCTTTCATTACACTGTGAGGAAAGATTCTTCTAATTCTTCTCATTTTGTAGAAGAGGAAACATCAGACTAGATGGGAGCCAAGACCTGAATCCAGGACTTGAGCACGCTACAAGTCCTGTTCCATTTCCAATCACCGCATGAACCTTTAGTAAGAAGCCTTTGCTGGAGTAAGAAGCAAGCTGGAGTGTGAGGTCACGGTAGTGAAAGTGTAGTGCCAGCTCCAGGCAGAGATTCGTTTCTCGTCCTCTCTTGTCCTAAGGTATATGCTCTGTCCATGCCTAAGACAATACCTTGTCCTCCCGCTTCTCCCTTTTCACCCTCAACAACACTCCCCTCAAAAAACTATCTAATAAACACATACTAAAGGAGGAATGTGATTACTACAACTCTTGTAGCAGCGCAGGAAACTCAGTAAGACAGGAAGCCTGACCATCGCCCTGAAATCATGCTTTCTTATATAATATAAGAAAGCACTGCCTCATTTAGACACCCAAGAAATTCTACAGTAATTTTACTAACAGAAAGACTAATCTTTTTTTTTTTTATGGTAGTCATGAAAATAAACTAACAGATGATTTAAAATTGGATTTGAGATGAGCCTACACTGACTATCCTTTTTACTTCTTTTGGCTGTTTCTTATTTGTTTTCTAAAAGTGTTTATTAATGAGCAGAGCTTTAAGAAAACAGGTATTTGCTGAAGGTCGATGCCTATTTTCTCCCAGCTCATAATAGGCAAGATGATAAATTGTAGGTGAGGACAGGTGGGAGGCAGAAGAAACCAGTAGATGTTACTGTAGAAAATTAGCAGGTCATGCAGATTTCCATTTAAGTACTAAGTTCTTCAAACTAGTTACAAATAAAGTAATAATTCAAATGATCTATCTCAAGACTATCAAAACAATATGCTAAACCCAGTAAGATGTCATCTGTAAGATTCTTATCTTCCTAAGAGAACTGTTTTTCTATTTCCAGGTTTTGCTGGCCACTTTGATGTTATCACACAAGTCAAAGGGTAAATCTCTTTATTAGTGGACCACTACATCACTTGTCATGAGTCAATGTTTCAAACTTAGTACAGACAAGATTCCAAATCATGGCACATGAATCCCTTTAACCAGTGTTAGTATTGTTCTTTGGGAGAACAACATTCCAGCTTTGTTGCAAAATGAAGCGCTGCTGGCTGGAGCCTCTGGAATGCAAAGAGGAGAGGCCACAAGTAAAATAGATGTGTGCAGCAATTGCAAAAAGATAAAGTTGTAAGTAGTAAGAAATTAAGACATTTCAAGTTGATGAACCTTGTTCCAAGGTCAAGTAGCTTTATCAACATCCAGAAAAATTTTATTCTAGCAGTACAATTTCACATTTTCATAAAAGACTTCTTCCACAAACTCCTGATTATCCCCAGATGGGACTCTTGCCTTGCAGAATACTCAGAGGTTTCAAAATCATGCCCACCCACAAATTGATAGATACTTAGCAGAATTTTGAAATCACCTTTCTCTACCCATTCTCAGAACTCTTCCTGGCCATTAGGGGAAAATACAGCTTGCAAATCACGTGGGTAAGCAGTAGTATAAAATGAAGATAGCACAAAAAGAAGCCTGAGATATGTTCCTGACATATTTATTATCCAAATTAAGGGCCCATGGCATGTACATAAAAAAGAAAAACCAGAGTTGACCGTAAATGTGAAATTTGACTGCATCGTCATGTTTTTTGACTCAACAAACGTTTTTCCTGGGGAACATACTAGGGCACCCTTATCTCAAACGAGTTAGAGAGATTCCAGTGCAACCCTGAAGCTCCTGTGGTAGCTGCCATGCTGATCTTGCTTGTATGTCAGAGAGATGACCTATCAATAAGAAGTGATTGACCAAGGTCTAGACACGTTTTCCCCAATACCACACAAATATTCTACCTTTAAAGGAAAATTGTCCCAGAATGTTTTCACTAATAATATTTACTCTGCTGCCTCTTATTCAATAACTCCACTTTTCCCTAAGGAATTAAGCTGAAGAAACTTCCACTGGCAAAGCTCAAGAGATACTTAAAAACTCAAGTAAAAAATGAAAAATTAGGTAATTTGTACAGATAGCAACGTGGATTTTTAAAGAAAATACTGTTAAGTAAAACAAAAATAGGAATAGAAGAAGGTGGAGGAGAGAAGAAGGGGAAAAGTCAAGGAATAAGAACAAGAAAGAGAATGATATTTAGAGGTCATTTCCCTTTCTGTAAATTAAACACACACATGCCACCAGCAGCACTTCCTACTTTATAAGATTGCCAAATTATAGCACACACATGCACGAAAAAAGGTAGATGAATGAATGGCTTTACATTATCCACTGAGAACAAGAACACACAAAAGCAGACACAAGTCAAACAAAGCGAACAACATGAAGATGGAAAAAAGCGTAATTTCTTTAATGTCAATAACAGTAGAGCAACGCAAAACAAATTAAAGTGGATATAATGGAGCTCACCCTATAGTATCCCTTGGGTACAGAACTAAGACATTAGTCTTATCCAACTGTTCTCAGCTAGCACACCCCCCATTCCCGACCTCAGAACAGTTACCTCACCCAAAACTAGAGTATAACAGCAGGTGTCATCTACCCAAGGACATTATCAGCAAGCACACCTAGAAACCCAAACTGAGCTGACTGACAATGATGTGTATCTGCCAAAGCAAACCTGTAAAGTCTGGATGAGTAGCCCGATTATTCATATGCACAGATTAAGGTAAGAAATCAAAGACAATGAAAAATCAGGTAAATGTAGTTCCAATAACTGACCCTAAAGAAATGGAGATCTGTAAACTGTCAGACAAAGGATTCATAATAGTCCTCTTAAGGAAGTTTAGAGAACTATAAAACACAAATACAATTAGGAAAACAATGCACAAACAAAATGAAAAGTCTGACAAAGAAATAGAAGCCATCAAAAAACAAACAAACAAACAAAAAATCCCAGATGTCCTAGAATTGAAAAATACAATAACTGAACCGAAAAACTCACCAGAGTTTCAAAAGCAGACTTGACCATCAGTGACCTGGAGGATAAGGCATTTAAAGTTATCTAGTCAGAGGAGCAAAAAGGAAACAATGTTTGCAAGATGGTAACTTCAGAAGAAGAGAAAGGGACAGAAATAATATTTAAAGCTATAACGGCTGAAAAGTTCCCAAATCTGGGAAGAGAAATGGATCTCCAGATCAGGACAGGAGAGAATACGATGGCATATTCAAAATATTAAAAGAAAAGAAATTACTGTCAAATAAGAGTTCTATACCTGGAGAAGCTGTCCTTCAGAAACGGAGGACGGATAAACACTTGCCCGAACAAGTAAAAGCTTAGGGAGTTCATCACCACTTCACCTGCCTTAAAAGAAATGCTCAAGTAAGTTCTTTTAGTTGAAGTAAAAGGACATTAATCAACATCATAAAAATATGAAAAGATGGCATAAAACTTACTGGTAATGGTACAAATATAATCAAAGTTAGATTCTGTCATGTGGTGATGGTAGTTCATAATACACGTACAACTCTGAATTTTTTTAAAAAAATGAATGTAGTAAATATACCATAACTACAAAAATCTATTATTAGTTACACAATATAAAAATACATGTAAATTGTAACAGCAATAACATAAAATGTGAGGGGGAGGAAAAGGAAAAGTGTAAAATTTAGGAATTCTATTGACATTACTTATCAGTCTAAAATATGGTGTTATAATTTTAAGATATTTTAAGTAAACCTCGTGCTAACCACAAGAGAAAACCCTGTAGCTATTACACAAGAGAACTTGATTAGGAAGTCAAAGCGTACTGATACCAGAAGACATCAACACACACGACAGTAGAATAAGAAACAAGAAATGATAAAGCTACAAGACAACCAGAAAACAGTCAACAAAATGACAATAGTAAGTCCTTAACCTATCAACAATTACTTTAAAGGTAAACTATCCAATCAAAACACATACAATGTCTGAATGGATAAGAGGCTACTATGAACATATAACCCAGAAACATACAACCTACAAGGACTGAATCTGGAAGAAACAGAAAATCTGAGACCAATTACTAGTAAGGAGATTGGATAAATAATCAAAAATCTTCCAATGTGAAAAGTCTAGAACCAGATGGCTTCAGTGGTGAATTACCAAACTCTTCCAAAAAATTGGAAAGGGGGGAACACTCCTAAACTCATTTTACAAAGCCAGGCTTATCCTGATACTAAAGCCAGATAAAGACACTACCAGAAAAGAAAACTTTAGGCCAATATTCCTGAGGAATACAGATACAAAAATTCTCAACAAAATACTAGAAAGCCAAATCAGCAGCACATTAAAATGATCATTCACCATGATCAAGTGGCATTTATCCTTGGGATGCAAGCATAGTTTAACATATGCAAATCAATCAATGTGATACATCACATTAATAGAATAAAAGATCATGATCACCTCAATAGATGCAGAAAAAGCATTTGACAAAATTCAACATCTGTTCGTGATAAAAAACAATAAATTAGGCATATAAGGAACATATCTCAACCTAATAAAAGCTATATATGACAAGCCCCCAGCTAACATCATACTTAATAGTAAAAGGTTGAAAGCTTTTCCTCTAAACTCAGGAACAAGACATGGGTGCCCATTCTTACTACTCCTAGTCAACACAGTACTGAAAGTCTTAGAGCAATCAGGCAATAAAAAGAAAAAAAAAAGGCATCGGAATTCGAAAGGAAGAAGTAAAATATTTTTTATTTGCAGATCACATGACTTTATATATAGAAAATCCTACATATAAGAACACTAAACCAAAACTGTTAGAATTAATCAATGAATTCAGTAAAATTACAGGATAAAAAATTAACATAAAAAAACAGTAGTATTTTCTACACTAACAATAAATATTCTGAAAAAGAAATTAATCCCATTTGAAGTAGCATCAAAAACAAAGTACTCAGGAATAAGTACTACCCAAAATTGTCTATAGAGTCAATGTAATCCCTATCAAGATTTCAATGACTTTTTCTTTGATTTTACAGAAATAGGGAAAAAAAACTCCTAAAATTTTTATGGAACCACAAAAGACCTCAAATAGCCAAAGCAGTCTAGAGAAAGATGAATGAGGCTGAAGGCATCATACTTTCTGATTTCAAGCTATAGTAATTAAATCAGTATTTATTGTACTGGCATAAAAACAGACAAATAGACCAATGAGACAAAATGGAGAGCCCAGAAATAAACCCATGCATATATGGTCAATTAATATTTGATAAGGGAACCGAGAATACTCAATAGAAGAAAGACAATCCCTTCAAAAAATGGTGCTGGGGAGGCATGGCGGCGGCTCTGGGGGTGCGGGGGGTGACACGGAGCTTGCTGGCGGCGCTGACGGGCCGACCGCGGGTCTCGCGGCCATGTCAGCAGATGCCCACTTGTTGACAGCTGAGGAAACAAGTTATGCTTGACCTTAAAGCAGCAGGATGGTTGGAATTAAGTGAGAGAGATGCCATCTACAAAGAGTTCTCCTTCAAAAATTTTAATCAGGCATTTGGCTTTATGGCCCGAATTGCCCTACAAGCAGAGAAGATGAATCATCACCCAGAATGGTTCAATGTGTGCAACAAGGTCCAGATAACTCTCACCTCGCATGACACTGGTGGACTGACCAAAAGAGATGTGAAAGTGGCCAAGTGTATTGAAAAAGTAGCTGTTTCTTTGTGATTTCTTCCAAAATGCATGTGAAATCTTACATGCATCTTAGATGCAATGTATTTTGAAGACGATTTGCATGAACAAATTAGGTTGTAAATTTAGTTCATCTTTGTACTACAGTTTGTAAAATCGGTGCTTATATACAAAATGATTTAAATTTGAAAAAAAAAATGGTGCTGGGGAAGTTGCATGTTCACATGTCAAAGAATGAAACTTGACCCCTATTTTACACACTCACAAAATTTACCTTGAAATGGATTGAAGACTTAAATATAAGATCTGAAACCATGAAACTCCTAGCAGAAAACACAGGATACCAGCTTCTTGACACAGGTCTTGGTAATTTTTTGTAAAGCACAAGCAACAGAATCAAAATTAAACAAACTAAAAAGCTTCTATACAGCAAAAGAAACTCAACAAAGTGAAAAGGCAACTTATGGGATGGGAAAATATTTGTAAACCATGTATCTCATAAGGGGTTAATATAGAAAATATTGAAAGAACTCACACAACTCAACAGCAAAAAATAAAATACTCCCAATTTACAAAATGGACAAAGGAACTGAATAGAAACTTTTCCAAAGAAGACATATGAATGGCCAACAGGTACTTGAAAAAAATGCTCAGCATCACTAGTCATTAAAGAAAAGTGAATCTAAATCACAATGTGATGTTATCAGGCCTGTTAGAATGGCCATCACCAAAAACAAAAGATAAAGCATGGATATGGACAAAAGGAAATCCTTGTACACTGTTGGTAGGAATATAAATTGGTTCAGCCACTATGGAAAATATAGAGGTACCTGAAGAAATTAAAAATAGAACTATATGATCCAGCAAGTCCACTTCTGGGAGTATATCCAAAGGAAACAAAAACACTAACTCAAAAAGGTATCTAAACCCCATATTCATAGCAATCCAAGACATGGAAACAACCTGTGTCCATTGATGGATGACTGGGTAAAGAAAACATGGTATATATACTGGGGATGGGAAAAAAATGTATACACACTTTAAGAGATGTTAACACTTTGGTCAACCTTGCTCAAGCAGTAGTTTGCTGTAATCAGAAGTGTCTGGACGCTAATGGTAGCCACTTTGAGCACCTCTTGTAATTGCAGAAGTCAAACATGATTTGTATTTCATCTTTTGTTATTGGTATATATTTCGTAATACATTTTTTTCCTTTCTTAAAATGTGTATACATTTTTTTGGCACACTCTGTATATGAGGTCTGACAATTAAGTTCACAAAGTTATTGCAACAATGTTGCTAACCTTTTTTTGATATCAGGGGGATTATTCATTATGAATTTGTATGAACTGGACAAACAGTTAACCAAGTTTACTATTTGGAAGTGCTGAAAAGGCTGCATGAAAAAGTTAGACGACCTGAACTTTTCACCAACAATTCATGGCTATTGCATCACAACAATGCACTAGTTTCCACGGCACTGTCTGTGGGGTTGTTTTTAGCCAGTAAACAAATAAATGTATTGGAACAGCCTCCCTATTCACCTGATATGGCCCCCAATGACTTCTTTCTTTGCCCAAAGATAAAGGAAATATTGGAAAAAAGACATTTTGATGACATTCAGACATCAAGGGTAATATAACAACAGCTCTGATGGGCATTCCAGAAAAACAGTTCCAAAATTGCTTTGAAGGATGGACTAGGTGTTGGCATCGGTGCATAGCTTCCCAAGGGGAGTGCTTCAAGGGTGACCATAGTGATATTCAGCAATGAGGTAGGTAGCACTTTTTCTAGGATGAGTTCGTGAACTTAATTGGCCAACCTCGTATAATGGAATATTATTCAGCCATAAAAATGAGGAAATCCTACCATCTGTGACAACATGGATGGACTTTGAAGACATTGTACTAAGTGAAATAAGTCAGAGATAGACAAATACTGTATGATCTCATTTACATGTGGAATCTTAAGAAAAAAGGAAACACCTCCCCAAAATCATAGAAAAAGAGATCAGATTAGACGTGTGAGTTTGAAGGAGGGGAAATTGGAGGAAGGTGGTTGAAAGGCACAAACTTCCAGTTATAAGACAAATAAGTACTAGGGAGATAATGTACAAGAGGATGACTGGAGTTAATACTTTCCTATATAACATAGAAAAGTTGTTAAGAGAGTAAATCCTAAGAGTTCTCATCATAAGGAGAATTATTTTTCTTTTCTTTTTATTGTATCTATATGAGATGTTAATCTATTGTGATTATCATTTCACAATATATGTAAATTAAGCCATCATGCTGTACACCTTATACTTATACAGTGGTGCATCAATAATTTCTCAAAACTGAAAAAAGAAAAAACAGATATCACTAAATTGCAACAATAATGAGGTACCACTTGAATGCATCAGAATGGCAAAATTTGGAAAGTAGATAATATCAAGTATCCATGAAGCTGTAGAAAGATGGAATCACATGTAAACTGCTCGTAGAAGTTAAAATAGAAGTTCTGAAAAACAATGCAGCAATATTTAATGAAATAAGTATACTTAAGCCCTATCAGCATTGCCACTCCTTTGTAAATACCTCAGAGAATTTCTCACGCAGGTTGGTAAGGATAACACGTGGTGTGTTCATTATGGTCATGTTTCATTTCTGATGATGGAAAGTTGGAAGTCACCTAAATGCCCACAACTAAGGGAATAATAGATGAGTACATTTTGATATGTATGTTCTGTGGACACTATGTAGCAATAAACAACTTGTATAGCAATGTGGATAGCTCTTAGAAACATTAAGTGAAAAAAAAAAAGCAAGAAAAATAATGAGATATAAAGCTCAACGCTTTGTGCAAATTTTTAAAGATACCTAGAAAACACTACATACTTTGAGTGCAAATTGCAGGTCATATAATAAGTACATAAGAGAGGCAGCCTATGAGGGGACTAGAAGCAGGAAATAAGAATGACAATTTGCAACGAAAGAAAACCATTTTCAATGAATGCATCAAATTACTATTATGTATACGTGTATTTTTTTCTCTCAAAATGTAGCAATTTGGGATGTTGACATACTTTTGCTATACTTTTTTGGTACTTTTATGTATATCAAATTAATCATCATGGCCATTAGTGGAACTCCGATGAGCAAGGTCCTTAGTCGGTTGGTTTATCACTAGCAGCTCCGCACTCCCTGCCAACAAGATGGTTTCAACCAGTACTCTGTTTATAGTTGTTTTTATTCTCAGTCATCTATTATTTAATTTATATCTGTAAAATTAGTTAAAGAGAAGATGCATAAAAATTACTAATTAAAATACATATTAATGAGGAGTATTAGTCATCATCACACCCAGTCCTAATGTCTATGAAGAATACAGCAAGAGTACAAATGGAGGCCCACATACCAAATGTCTACATATTTAAAAGTTACAAATCACTTAACCATCTGAAATAAAATGTTCTACCCTCCTACCTTCACAAGTATGCCTTCTCACTAACCTGGAAGGTGTGCCTGTTGAATCCTTTTACTTTTCAGAGTTTGGTTCTGGAACCCTGTGACATGAGACAGCCAGCTCTCCTCTCTCTCTCTCTCGTCTCTCCATCCTCAATTCCATCTTATATTCACACCTGTGGACTGTAGCCAGCATGTAAGTTCCAGCCATTCTTCTCCCGAATCCAAACTGCCTCCCCTGTAGCCACCTCCTGGGTACAGGAGTTCCACAGTGGTCGTACAGTTCACACTGGGGGGTGGGGAAGGGTGACCTGGGGAAAGGGCCTTGTAGGCCCTGGAGCAGGTACAGGCTGTTTGGGCAGGAAATTCAGTGCCATATATAAGGGAGGGAACGGGCTCTGAGTGTACGTATCCTCTTGTCCCTGCAGATCCCTTACTCTATTAGGAGGAGGGCCAGAGCTGCTCCCAAAGACTGTGGTGGGGCCTCCCTTGTCTAGGCCAAAGCATTTTTATAAATGTGGTTGGAACTGAAAGTTTGTGTCCCCTGAGGTTTCGTGTGTTGAAGCCTTGACCGCCCCCCACCCCCACCCCCAGTGTGATGATATTTGGAGATGGGGCCCTTGGGTGGTATTTAGGTTTAGATGAAGTCATGGGGGTAGGGCCCTCACGATTGGATTAGTGTCCTTACAAGAAGACAAAGAGATACCAGAGCTCCTTCTCTCTCCACCATGTGAGGACACAGTAGAAGACAGCCCTCTGCAAGCCAGGAAGTGGGCCCTTCGCTGGGAACCAAATTGGCTGGCACCTTGTTCTTGGACTTCCAACTTCTAGCACTGTGAGAAATAACTTCCGGTGCTATTTTGTTATAGCAGCTTCAGTGACTAAGACACGTGCCTGAAGATGCTCCCTGTCAGATCTATAGGTCAGATGAGTATGCTCATAATGTAGGCCAGCAGAATGTCTCTGCTGATAAAGAAAATGCTGAAAAGAGAAAGCACTGTGACGATATAATTGATTTCATTTTTCCTTTACTGGGGATAAAAGCTACCAACATCTGGACTGTCTTCCTTAGAGGTAAATTATAATATCTTCCAGCTTATTCTATAGTTTAAAAATAATACATGAAAATTATCAAAATTAGCAGATTGAGTTCTAAATGTAAAATTCAAAACTTCCAAACATTAAATGAATGCTTTTTTTTGTCCATTGTGTGTCATAATCCTAAGTAAACTAAATTTACATCTTATGAGGTTTCAATTTGTATATCAAAGATGATCTCTAATACTTACAAATGTATAGCCAAATCATTATTTTCTTGGATTTTTAGTAAACAATGTGCATTATAAATATTTCGCATTATAATATAATTAAACATTGTAAAAATTACACTTAAGGTAAACACTAAATATGACCATTAATAATACATTCACGTAAAATATTTTAGAATATTAAAAATTATGCAAAACTGTGAAAGAATGGTTAAAATAATCCTTAATAGTTCACAAGTATTTAATCTTGTGAAAGGGATAGTCAGATCAAAGACAAAACATTGTAAAATGGTATGGTAGAAAGAGCATGAATTTTGGAGAGTACTTACAACCTGTGAAATAAGAACAATAATTTCATTACAGGACTTTTGAAAGAATGAAATGAATTCTAGCCTCAAGATTCTGTTTGGACAAGCTGACACCCTTCCCCCCCACCACCCAGCTCTCACCGGTGCTGCCACAGCTCTCAGTGTAGCTTACCTACTCTTATCTATTAATACTTCTAGTACCTCTTATTCGTACCTCTCTAACATATTTATATATCATTCATGCTGAGGAAGGCTTTTTGAAAGAGGTGTCAATAAGTTGGAACTAGAACAGCATTCAACATAATTGCAGTGGTTTTAAGCAGAGCCTAGCAAATTTCATCTCGATGTCATTTTCTTTCCTTCTGGGGACAGATGCAGAGAAAGGATGTTCAAAGGATTTGTTCTTGCTACTTGACATCCTTAAAAGACCACATGTAAATTGTCACTTAAGGTGCTTTTTGATTAAGACAATAGTCTCTAGACACAGTATGTTAATTAGGAAGGACTGTAGTACCCGGTAGAAGTTCTCTGCCCATTAGGCCCCCTCCTTGTTTCTGTCATTAAATGCTACTGGCCACTCTTACCCACTGTCGGGATCTCTCCGGTTACTTAGGGGCAAATTTAGTAGACTTGGGAAAGGATTTGCCTGACACAAATTACTTTAGAATAAACACACTAGAGAGAAAACTGGTTTTACGTCTTCCTAATTACACAACCAACTGGCATCAGTTCAATCTAATGCACATTTGTTCAGCACAGACCCTGTGCCAAGCACTGGGGCGGGGGGTGGGGTACAGCAGCAGACAAGAGGGACCTGGTCTCTGTCCTCATGGGGCTCCTAGACTAGTAGGAAAGTGCACAAGTGAAGAAGACAGAATGACAGAGACTTTACGTGTATTATCCATTTAACCCTACAAATAATCAAGTAAGAAACGTGTTTTCATGGCCTATGTGTGTTTCAGATGTCCAAACTGAGGATCCAAAATGCAAATGTAACAGAAGTTCATCTTCTTTGTTCCCACCCCTACCCCAGTCACCCAGCTCAAGGGGCACGGATGTGCCTCTATCTTCCCTGTATGTCTCCACCTCCCAGTTTGACCACAGGACTGACGGAAAGTGACAAGTACTCAGTTCTCCCAAGGGGCTCTGCGTAACACCTACCAGGAAATTAAGATGTAAAAGACTACCTTTCTCATGAGTATTTTTAAAATCTGTAATAAATATTTAATTTTTCATTGCACTGTGAAATAAAAAGCATTATATGGTCAACCCTTTCAACCTGCCTACAAATGCATTTCCTCCTCCCAAAGAACCACCAGAATTTTAATAAAGAGCCTGTTCTATTCTTTAAGCGGGTGGGGTGGGAAACTTACCTTGCAGCTCTGCAAATAGCATATTTCCCTGCATGTACTCATTTGAACTCTATACAGGTTTTCCTGACACCTGCAAGGACTTTTTATCCCCATTTACCCTTGGTTAGATTTTTATATTTTGCTTCCTCATAAGTTCTTCGTTTCCAACCCTGTCTGTCGTCTTTCCCTGCAGCCTGACATTCTTTGTTCTGTTATGCACTTGTGACAACCAGGGACGCTACATTTTCCTGGCTGGCAGCCATCGAATTTACAACACTTTTTAGAAAAGGTTCTTGCAATTTTTCCTCTTGTCATTTTCTTCACATCTGTGGCTGATGCGGGAAGAACAAAGCTCAGGCAATTTGCTCCTGCTATCTGGCTTATGGCAATGCCTTCCAAATTTCCGCTTACCCTAACCACCTCTCAAAACGTTGCTGAGTTGTTTGCAGAGCCTGGGCTGCACCACTGCACTAATTTGAGGGCAGATTTCCCATATTGTCAAGGCTTTTTAACCCAGCCAATTTACCTTCATTTTGAATGTTTTCCAAGCAGGAAATCCCATGCATTTTATACAGTTTACTGACCATAAGCTAAGTGTTTGGTGTGATAGAGACATGAGTTGGAAGCCTCACTCTGCCTCTTTCTAGCTGTGAGACTGTAGACAAGATTTTTAACTGTCCAAGCTTTAACTTGCTGGGTTTTATTCCACCTGTGCAAAAGCAAAAAGAATAGTACTATTTCATGTTATTGTAAGAATTGAGATGTTACATATGGCTGGTATCTAATAATTGTTACATAATGTTGTCTAGTATTATTTAGAGGCACTGATTAATATACATAGAATTCAACAGCTATGAACAAGACCTATGCTAGGTGCAATGTGAAAGAAAGAGGAAATATCTACCTGAGAACATATTACATGCCCGCACTTTCATACATGTATTCTTATGTACTCAGATAAAGTGAATGGTTCCTGTCTTCACAAAGCTTAAAATGACACACATATAGCCAATTACACTGCAGAATGTCTATGGGAACAAAATGGCATCATGAAGACCTCCATTGAAGGAAAGGAAGGAGTAGTGGATAAAGTTAAACCTCATGTATCCTGTCTTACAAAATGTTCATGTTTCAACTCCAAAAACAGAATCCCATTTGAGATAGGCACACAGGAATTGCCATATCAATTGGGAAGATGTGGTCTGTACTATCCTGGACTCTATAATTACCAACTGATACAAATCTAACTCAATCTGGCTTTCAGCCAAAACGGGAATTGCTTGGCTCACAAAAAATAAGTTGTGGGTAGAGGGAGGGTGGATATTCAGGCATGGCTAAATCCAGATGCTCCAAAAAAATGCTTTGAGAAATCTGATACTTGGCTCTGGTTTCTTCTGGTTTGGCTTCATTCTCAGATAGGCTTTTACTCTGTGCTGGCCACTGGCAGCTCTGGGCTGACAGCCTCATGGTTCAGCAGGCACTATTGAAAGATTATTCTGGGGAAACTCCAGGATTCAGTCTCATTGGACCTACTCACAGCATGTGCTTACTTTTGAACTAATCACTGGCAAGGAAGATGGTATGTGCCAACTGGCTTAGTCTGACCTCCTTGCCCATCTTAAGCTGGAAGCTAAAGTCTACCCTACCTGAAGCCTCCAGAGAGGACACTGAGAAACGATGGTTTCCTCAAAGGAAAATTAGGCTGCTGGCACCAGACCAGTGCTCTTGGATATGGCAAAAACAAGGCAACAGATGTACACTGCATGAACTAAATTATGGACCTTAAAGAATGCATAGGGTTTCAATGAGCATAGCTGGAACAAAACATTACTAGTAGGCTCCATAACTAGAGAGGTGTAAGGAACAATTGCTCTAATTGGTTGTAGCAATGTATGAGTAACAGGGCATCACCGATCAGACTAGGAAGGTAGATTAAAGGCAGGTGTCCGTGAGCACTGAGGGATAAAGGAAAGTATATTTGGTTTGGTAGAAATGTAGAGGTGATTGCCATTTTCTCTTGCTAGGTGTGTGTGTGACAAACCACACCAAAACATAATGAGTTGCTTCAAACAATGGTATTTGTGTTGCTCACCAATCTGCAATTTCGTCAGGACTTTTTAGACAGGTCATTTCAGCTTCAGTTGGTGTCAGTTGAGACACATCAAAAGTTGAGGACTGGAACTATCTGAAGGCTCACTCACCCCCATGTCTGGTAGCTGATGCCAGCTATTGGCTAGACCTTAGCTGGGCTAGGGCTGGAACAGGTGGGCTCTCTCTATAGTTGTATGGCTTCCTCATGTCATGATGTCTGGGTTCCAAGACTGTGTATCTCAAGGTACCAGCTGAAGCCCATACCACCTTCTATGATTTAGCCTAACTGTATTGTTCTTGTTACTATTCTACAGTGCTGTTTTATACTGACCGCTGTGGTCCCTCAGACTTTGTAATTGGCCTGCACTCTGTGCAGGCCCAAAGACAAGATATAATTCTACCTGAGAGATAGAACAAGTCCTGAACTCAGAAACCAATGAATGGAGGATTTACAATGCTTTAGGAAAGAATAGCAAAGGATATTTTGTGAATTGAGATGTTAGGAGTTGACAATAGAGAAAAATACAAGAAAATTTTAAATGACACCTTATCTCTAATTTTAAATGCAATATGTAGGAAGTTAAAATATGACTGTAAATGTTGAGGTGTTTACTATTTACATGTACTAGTGACTGACTCTTTTCTGCCTTCCTTTCCCATTTCTTAAGGATGCTTATGATTAAATTGACACCATTCAGATAATCTCCCCATATCAAGATCAGTAACTCATTATATCTGCAAATTAACTTTTGCCATGGAAGATAACACACTCACAATATCTGAGGATTACAATGTTATATCTTTGGGGAGAACATTATTCTGCCTACTACACTTGGTTCTATGTTTATAGAGAAATGCAAAATTCTTGATAATTACTATGGACTGAATTATGCCCCTATAACCCAAATTCATATGCTAAAGCCCTAACCCCTAATGTGGTGGTATTTGAAGATGGGGCCTTTGGCAGATAACTAGGTTTAGATTAAGTCATGAGCATGGGGCTCCCACGATGGGATTAGTGCCCTTATGGACAAAAAACACATTCTCCCTCTCTCCCTCCCCCTCCCCTTCTCTCTGTCACGCAAGGACCCAGCAAGAAGGCAGCCATCTACAAGGCAGGAAGAAAGCTTTCTCCAGAAACCAACTATGCTGGCGCCTTGATCTTGGACTTCTGCAACTATGAGAAAATTAACTTCAAATGTTTAAGCTACCTGGTATGATATTTGTTTTGGGAGCCGGAGCTAAGCCAATAATTAAAACTAACTTTAAATAAAGAGTCATTGCCACACATCAACCATTTATGCCCTGATAGTTTTTTAATTCATGTAAATTTTCCTTAAAGTTTCCTATCTAATAGAGAGAAGCAATGAAAATAGTTTGAGGCCACTGTTAGATTCAATAACTTTCATTAAACTCTAAGAATATTACTCATTTGTTAAGGAATTGTAACTAATTCTGAATTTCAGAGAAGTCAGTCGCCATGTTAATTAAAATATAAATTCCCCAAGAATATACAATGGGGAAAGTAGTCTTTTCAATAAATGGTGTTGGGAAAACTGGACAGCCACATGTAAAAGAATGAAACTGAACCACTATCTTATACCATATACAAAAATTAACACAAAATGGATTAAAGACTTGAATGTAAGACAGGAAACCATAAAACTGCTAGAGGAAAACATAGCACGTAAGCTCCTTGACATTGGTCTTGACAATGATTTCTGGGATTTGACAACAAAAACAAAGGAAAAAATAAACAAGCGAGTTACAAATCATATATCGGACAAGGGATTAATATCCAAAATATATAAAGATCTCAATAGCAAATAAATTAGTAATCCAATTTAAAAATGGACAGGATCTGAATAGACACTTTTCCAAAGAAGACATACAGACGGCCAACAGCTCCATGAAAAGGTGCTCAATTATCAAGAAAATGCAAATCAAAATCACAATGAGATACCACCGCACACCTGTTAGAATGGCCGTCATCAACAAGATAAGACATAACATGCATTGGCGAAGATGCGGAGAAAGAGGAACCCTGCTCACTGTTAATGGGGATCTAAATTGGTGCAGCTGCTGTGGAAAACACTTTGAATGGTTCTTTAAAAATTAAAAATAGGACTACCATATGACCCACCAATTCCATTTCTGGATATTTATCTGAAGAAAACTAAAACACTGACTTGAAAGGTATATTGAAAGGTATATGCCTGGCAATACCCATGTTCATTGCAACATGATTTATAACAGCCAGACATCATGGAAGCAACCTAAGTGTCCATCAATGGATGAATGGATAAAGAAAAACCATATATGGAATGTTATTCAGTTGTAAAAAAGAAGGAAATCCTGCCATTTGTGACAACATGGATGGGCCATAAGGACATTATGTAAGTAAAATCAATCAGAGAAAGATAAATACCATGTGATCTCACTTATATACAGAATCTTAAAAAAAAAAAAAAAAAATGAAAAAGAAAAACCAGGAGCTCCTAGATATAACGAACAGATTAGTGGTTGCCAGAAGTAGGGGGTGTGGCGTGGGTGAAATTGGTGAAAGTGGTCAAAAGATACAAGTCATTAAAAAAAGTCATTGAAAAAAAAAGAAAGAAATCCTAAGGATGTAATGTGCAGCATGGTGATGATAGATATTAATTATTGTATTTTATGTTTGTAAGTTGCTAAGAGTAAATCTTAAAAGTTCTCATAAGAAAAATCACGTAACTATGGGTAGTATGAATGTTAACTAGACTTATTGTGGTGGTCATTTTTCAATATATGAGTAATTATGTTCTACACCTAGAACTAGTATGTTATGTGTCAATTATATCTTAATATAAAATAAAATATAAATCCCCTGGCAAATTATTCTAAATTTGATTCCAAATTTGATTCTGATTACATACTGAAGTCAGCTAGGGAGTTTCTAAAAATACCAAGGCCTGTGTCCTGCCCAAAGTGTTTGAATTGCAATTCTCTTTATTGTGTCTCAGCTGGGGGTAATTTTGTCCCCCGAAAGGGGCATTTGACAATATCTAAAGATATTTTTGATTGTCACAATTGAAGAGCGACACGCTACTGGCAGCTAGTACCTAGAGGCCAGGGATGCTGCTAAACATCTTACAATGCATGCAGCCTCCACCAGTAACAAAGATTATCCAACCCAAAGTCTCAGTGGTGCCAAATTGAGAGACTCTGCCTTTGGTGATTTCTTATGTGCAAACGGAATTGAAAACTACTTTTCTTGCATTCTTTCCTTTGATATTTTTTCATTGCATTACTGAACTACAGCTTCAAGCAAAGCACTGTGACCAAAATCAAGACCAAAGACCAAGAAAAGAAAAGTGGGATGATTTGATCACTGATGTTAATATTTAGGATTTTCATTCCATTGAAGTCTTATCATTGGGCCTAATCAACCTCTTTACATTGGGCCTGAAAGGGGAACAATAATAGTAATCATTTGTGGGTCTATGTACCAAGTGACTTATATACACAATCTCATTTAATCCTTACAACAATCTTGTAAAACACATGTTATTGTCCCCAGTTTGTAGCTGGAAGTCACAGAGGCGAATTCACATCTCAAGGTCACACTGCTGGTAAGTAGGAAAGCGGGGCCTAATACCTACTTTGGTCTGAAGCATTGTAATCCACTGAGCCATATCCTTTCTGTCTTTGTATGCTTTGTAGGGTTTAGTAGACCTATTTCCTTCACATTTGGAAATGTGTCACACATGTGGCTATTAAATGGGAGGTGGAACAGAAATTAGCTGGCAGGAAGAGAGAAGTTCTGACTCTCCTACCACTGGGGCCCCTTAATGAGACACCAGCACCCAGGAAGTCTTTTAATCTCATCCCTTTGACCTACCCTAGCAGAAAGTCATATTGCTTGTCGGGTGCATATTAAAAAATTGCTATTGGGGTATATGCTGGAAATGCATATTTTCTTGATAATCTCTTCAAATTTAGGCAAAATACATGTGATAGTAACAGCGTGACTGACAACTGTGTTAAAATTCAAATTAAGTTTGGTTTATCCTATGTAGTTTTTTCTTGTTTTGTTTCTAGGGGTCTTTATTCTTACTCCTTTAATCTGCAGCGTATTGACTGATTTTTCCATCTCTGAGGAAGGAGCTCCATTTAATCTTTTTTTTTCTTTCTCTTTTATCCTTTTATTCAATACATGTAATGTTCCAATCTATCGAGAGTCCTAAACTAGACTTGCATATTTCATACTGGAGTTAATCGTCCAATCACCTATTTCTTTGCTTTTTATCTTTTGCAGTTAAATTTGTGCAGCCATACTGAAATGTAGCATTGTATTATTTGCCCTAAGAAATAACATATTCTGACTTTATTTTGTGATCGTTTATTATTTCTTCTTTACACTATTTCTCTGGCATCTTAGCAAATGTGCCACTAAAATATCTGTGCAATGCTAATAAAAGAGCATGTTTTATATGGAAAGATTTAATTCCTCAAGGAAATCCCAAATTTCTATTCAGAATAGCAAGAAGTATGAAAATCTAGCAATTAACCAGATTCTCTAGCAAAAGGTAACAGAGCTTCCCTGACCAGAAGCAAATCCCATGACCCAGTTTTTTTTATCATATGTGGAAAGTGAAGGAAATGAGGGGAAAAAACCATCTGAAGAGGAAAAATGGATCTGAAAGTAAATCTGTGGTCACACTCAAAGAATATCAGATTTGCAGAATATAGTAGGGGGGACATTTGAGTCTTCTTCCCTTTCAATTCAGTTCCTATCATCACCTGTCTTGGTTTTGGTATGTAATGGTTAAACCTCTTTATCACAGTCTGTGACTTTCATTAAAGTAACTAAATAATAATAAAATACTTCAGAAACCCCATGAATTCATCCATAGGATTTCTGCTCCCCCATCTCCTGACAAGAATTCTCACCATCCCTGTTCATTGAACATCTCTGAGGCATTCCAGGGTACCGCGGGGTTACTGTCCCCAAAGCCCACCCCTTGCTTCTAGTCCCGGAAGAGCCTTTCACGTACTAGGTGACTGATGCCCATCGTACACAGCCTTTTCAATCTTTGCCCCAAACTAGTATCCTGCTGACGGGTCGCATTCTCCCCCACGCTGCCCACAGGCTCCCTGAGCCCTGTGCCCCTGCTCTAGAATCCTGCTCTCTCTGGACCTGCGCAGAGATAGAAAAGCCAGAATTAGGGTCAAGGAAGAGCCTCCATGGAAGCCCGTATTCATTTGACATCTGCCGTAACAAATACCACAAACTGAATAGCTTAAACTGACACGTATTGTCTCACTATTATGGAGGCCAGAAGTCCAAGAGCAAGATGTCAGCAGGGCCATGCTTTCTCTGAAGATGCTAGGCTTCTCTCCCAGCTTCTGGTAGTTCCTTGGCTTGTGCTAAAACCACATGTGAATGTTGGAGGACATGATTCAGCCCATAGCAGAACCCAATGTTTTCATAACAGAAAACTCTCAATGCTATTGAACTCATTCACCACCGATAGGAAGGCCAGGCCCTCCACTTTCACACATGACATTCCATAACCCGCTCAGTCCTCCGGCCTGATTCCTGCACTGTTTGACCCACATGCCACTTCCTAGTCCCTGCACTCACCTCCCTATTTACCAGCCAACTGGCGTGGCCAGGAGAAAATGTTTGGTATCACTTTAACTTAGCCTGAATGTGTCATTTTATACAGTCCATTTCTCCACACCAGCCTTTTTACTGATTCTTTTTGAGAATAACTTTGGGCAATTTGGGCTTTTTTCAGTTAAGCCCACAATTGCTTTCAATTGACTATTTGACAACTGACCATCTCTTAATTGGCCTGTACAGTTTAAGTCCCTTTCCAAAGCCGGTGATGGAAAGAGTTTCTCAGCCAAATGATTCACATTTTCCCTTTAGAGCGCCCTCACACTGGGTTTCCATTCTCAACACAGGTTACTAATTGCCCGTTTCCTGTCATGTTCCTTCTGCTTTCTTATTGTTTCCGTTGTTCCGACTCTAGGGTTCTTTACGACATTATAAGCCCAAATCACTTCCATCTCCATGGCTGACATGATTAGACACCCCAAGAACTCAATTATTTCTTACAAGGTCTTGTAAAAAATGAAATGTAACAAACACCATGATTCACTCGATTTTCCCTCTTTTTGGTCACATATTTTAAAAAGTCTCAACTTTCATTGTCCTGTATTTTTGGATTCAAGTGTGAAGTCAGATCTCAGGTGGTATGCCTGATGACTGACTTGCCACTGTTAGGCTCTCTATTATCCCCAAGTACTCCCCAAGTGCAGTTCACATGAATTTTTGTTTTTTTAGGTCTCTTGTTTTCGTGTAGTTTCATAAGCTGTTGTTATAGTGAAGGACACAGAGCCCAAAATTCAGAATGTACTTCATAACACATGGAGAAGGGATTCACGGATGTCTTCATAACCTTTTTCTTTTCTCCCTTGGTGTTAGATTTAAATTAGGTCCTCTGTTGAAATTGTTCTTCCAGACCAATCCATGTGTTCCTGGTATAACATGGTGTAATAAAAACCCATGTTTTCCACTGTGTCCTGCCTTTCAGCTCCAGACTTTGATTAAAGATAAGCATTCAAAACCAAAAATTTCTCCTAAAGATCTATTTGATTGCTCAGTCAACTTGGTGGGGGTCTTGGTGGAAAGCAATGGCTCAGAAGGAGGTAACCAGATAATAGTAAAAAGGAGCTGTCAATCGGATTTGATCAGAAGTAAAATAATAGAACCTGAATCAATGATAGATGTATATGATCTATCTATCTAAAAACTTCAGAACATGTCATTACATTAATGTCCAAACCAGGGGCAAGCAAGGAAGAAGTTATAAGGAAAGGAGGACTTGATGTATACAGTACCAATGAAAGTTAAATGTTGCAGGATAAAACTCAAACATATAACACCCCAGAGTTATAACCACTTGGGCTTGTCGTGGACAAGGTGGTTAATAGTTGCTAATCTAACCAAGAGTAAGTTTAGGAAAGTAATGGACAAAAGCCAGAGTTTTCTTGACATATGAGTGAATGGGAACTGTCCAAGACAGGGACTAAGCTTTGGAGACTTGGACTGAAAGGGAAAGCAAGAGGCAGTGGATGCTAAAACAACAAAAAAAAGAAAAGAGAAAAGAAAAGTAAGATTTGAGAGGATTATGTTGGTAAAGACACTGACATCAGCTTTCTACCTGGCCCCTCTTGTTAGAGAGACAAAAATTCTTTAAGATCTAGGGCTAAATAGGCGTCCTAATTACTAACGACCTAGTTCCCAGCCTAGACTATCCATTCTCAGTCCTGGGTATGCACTGGAATCACTTGGAGAATTTCTGAAAAAAATACCAATGCTTTTCCCACCACCAAGATAACAACTGAACTGATCTGATTTGGGGCTCAGGAATCAACAGGTTTAGCGGGTCCCCAGGTGGCTCCAAATGAGACTCACTCTTGTAGGGTAACATTTCCCAAATGAACCATGCACACTACTGGTCCTGTAGGATCCTCTTCAAAGAAAGCTCCCGTTCCCAATAAATTTAGGGAGCCTCTCATGGTATATGTGCTCATTGTCCCCCACAAAGCACATTAGCTTTCTAAATGCACTGAGAAGTCCTGCAGAACAGAGATCACCTTTCCTTTGTTAGTCTGTGGTCAGACCTAGTAACGTCACCTTGAGAAAGGCTGCCCTGCGTCAGTTTTCCAACTGTTACCTTTTACTGATCAGTTTCCCCTGCCCTCTAGGTTCCCCAAAGGTCATCCTCAGCAAGTTTTAAGATATTGAATTTTCATATGCCTGGGTGTACAGTCTTGTAATCATGGTTATCTAACAGAAATGTACAAGACATACTGTGTCTTTGGTGGGGGGTGGGGAGTTAGAAAGCCCAGATTTTGCTAGATGGGCCTTTTTAAGGGATAGTGGGTCCAGTACTGGGATTGGATAGGACAAGAGTTCACAGGATCTCATGGCCCCAACCACATTCCTGGAACTTGGGGTATTTCCCTCAATCACCAAATATTTGGGAAGCAGGAGTGAAAAAAAGGTTCCTAAGTCAAGAAATGGACATTGAAGTAAAAAGACGTGAACTCAATGTAGTCGTTCTTCTTATTAGATGAGTGACCTCGAGCAAATTATCAAATTTATTTGTATCTCAGTTTACTCTTCTATAAAATGGGAATAACAACATATAACTCCAAGGGCTATTAGTAAGATAAAAATCAAATACAACACTGCATTTAAAATCTCAACAATCTGGGTATTTGTCAGAGAGGTTAATGTTGAATTTACTGTCTCCTTATATTTATTAAAATTTCAGCCGAGAAATATATTGTTTATGGAAAATCATGTCAAGGATATTCAGTCGATCCGTTCTGTGTGTCTATTCTGCTAAAAATCTAAAATGTGCTCCCACATTAAGCTTGATTATCAGCAAATTCTGTTTGCATGTTGCCTAGCGGCCTTGCCCATGCGTATTTGTTTCCTGAATCACACTTTGGTGCAGAAGGGGCCCCGGAAGAGAAATCTTTCTTAGCGGCAGGAAGAGCTTTGCTTTTGCTGAGCAATTGGCTTGTTTGACTTTGCTGGCCATTCCAAGCCATGGAGCCAATCAGCTTTTGTCTTTAGTGCCTGTTCCTGGAGAGATTTGAGTTACCGTGAGCTCCATCCCTTGTGAACATGTACATGACCTCTGGCTCACTGACATTCCTCAACCTTATTGCTTGCTCACGTTGCCTCATTTAATCATTACTATCTCAAGTGTGTCATATCTTGTATTTCTTTTAACTTTCTTAAAACACTTTTTAATGTAAGGTGATGAAGACAAATGACTGGATATAAAAATGTATTCAGGTCTTAAAACCATGCTTGGTTTCCACTTGCTTCTATCACATGTTTTGTTTATCACCTTCTGAATTTGGAAGTATCACAAATGGTTTAATGGCAAGCAGAGATAACTGACGGTTGCCAATTTTGACACCACCCCCTTCTCCAGCCAGCACTGGAGACATCTTAGAATATGAAATCTCAGAGAACCCTGATTATTCCAAGGCCACTGCAAGGACACATTTGATGGTGAAATCAAAGTTAAACATGAGTACTCCCATTCCCAAAACTCCCATTCCCAAAACTCCAGGAGTCTCTAGCAACAATTAGTGTGTGTTCCAATGACTAAATTAAAAGCAAATTGCATCAGATTATTCCTTAATCATCCGCTATCTCTTAAATCATTTTGGGCCCATAAGTTAACTAGCCACCTTCTAGTTTCTTCTTCCAAAAGACGGCATCCACTTCACAAGCCTCCACCCAGTAAGAAGCTGCCACATTCCACAGGCTAATTGCCTCCTGTATGTGTCAATGTAGATACACATATCATTCAACATCTGATTTCACCTCTCATAAACAGACTATGCTATTTTCTTTACATCAAACACATGTGGTTTCTCTTCATATGACAATACTAGGGTTTTGCTGGGTCCTGCAGACTTTCTCTCAGAAAGTTAAACACTTCTTTTATTGCCCATGTGAGCTTTTCATTTACAAGCAGTCGTGATTTTTTTTGTTGTGTCAATATTTAAATGACATTATAAAAGCATGCTTAATAGCTGTGTGCTGAATCACTACATACTTGGGTTTGAGGTCCTGGAAAAATGTGATCGGCGTCAAATTGCATTTCATCAAACTCATGTGGAATTTTTAGGGCTTTCAGTTTAAGTACTTCTGAAATTCAGAAATAATCCCCTGAGACTGGCAGAAGGCTGACTACCAACCACAGACTTCCTGGCATGCAGTGGAGTTCAGGAAGGGCAACGCTATTGTTTTTCTCCAACCTCTCAGCCCAGATAAACAATCTGGCAGTTCAGAAGCAACGAAATGCCCAGGGCACTAAGTTCATGACAGGGTTATTTTGGAGTTTGAGCACTTCCCCAGGGCAGAAATGCCCGATTCAGACTCAGAATCAAATATTGGGCCATGGTAGTCTAATGAGACAGACCTTCTTCCGTAACTCTGGAATAAGGTCATAGTAGTCTGTCAAACAGCAAGTTGACAGGTCTGCAAGAGCTCACTAGAAAACAGGACACCATTCAACATGTGAATTTCTGACTTCTGCTACCAAAGAGTCTAGGACCCAGCGGCATGCTTGTAAATATTTAACATCCAGCTCTCTGGAAAGACTGTTTAAAAAGCAAGCTCTGATTTACATCGTTGGCCTATTTCTGTAGTATAAATATTAAATAATTCCACCATAAGTGATTTCAAGCTACCTGTCTGATACCACAGAATGTGGAATTGGG
Organism: Rhinolophus sinicus; assembly: GCF_036562045.2. Lineage (NCBI taxonomy): Eukaryota > Metazoa > Chordata > Mammalia > Chiroptera > Rhinolophidae > Rhinolophus > Rhinolophus sinicus. Next base: position 114,843,571 of record NC_133753.1, read on the forward strand.
AAGAGACGGACACAACCAGCTCTCACAGCCAGAGCCAGCTTGAGCCACCGCTGCTGGGATCACTCCAGCTCAGCAGGCAAGGTTATACATGGGAGAACATAAATGTTCACTCACCCCGCTTGCTTAGTAGAATCTCTTTTTAGCTTCCGCCATATACAGAGTAGATGCTATCTGTCTGCACCTGCTTATTCTTGCCTCAGTGAATCAATCAAACTCTTACCCTCTGCAAGGATGCTTCTGCTGATCCCAATGTAATTTTGAGATCATCTCCTACATGGCAAGCCTCCTGTACCTTTGTGATACTATTAGGTACTTCTTTATCCTGGACATATTTCCTGGTTCCCATAGGCACTAATCCTGAGGCCCCTGGAGGAAGAGTTTTGGGGGAGGATGGTCCTAATCACTATGAGTGGTGGGTAGAGGCACATAACCCCCTGAGTCCCATTCCCCAGGTTTTGTCAACCCTTCCTTCTCTCAATCATTATCAGCCCTGTCTCCTCCTGAATACGTGGGGGTTCAGGGAGGGGCAAGGATCATGTCTTCCCTGAGCTACCACCATTTCTTTTATTCCACAAGTTTTTCAATATAGCTGTTTCTCGACCCCAATCAATAAATTCTAATATTTTGTTCCCCTAATAGCCATTCAGTGCTATTATGTTGCATGCAGCATCTATTAATACATGTAAAGATATTTCAGAGAAGGTTTTATCAAGCACATTTAAGAGGACACTCCATCAATATACATATATTAATATATTGTATGTATACTGTATTTGTATTTTATATTCTGTATTGTATTTGCTTATGTGTGTTTGTATGTATATTTGTTTATTTGTATATTGTAGGTAATATGTACATACTGGGGGTGCCAAAAAATGTATACAAGTGGACACTTTGGTCAGCGTTGCTCAAGCAGTAGTTCGCTGTAATCAGTAACCACTTTGAGCACCTCTTGTAATTGCAGAAGTCAAGCATGACTTGTATTCATCTGTTGTTATATATTGAGTATTACAATTTTAATCGTTTTTCCCTTTCTTAAAATGTGTATACATTTTTTGGCACCCTCTGTGTATATATATTATATAAGTTATATATACTATATGTATACAAGATACATACTCCTAAAACCACGCCAGCACGAAAATCTCAAATTTGCAAATGGGCTACATGGTCCCACTCTCAGAATCTGACCTAAGTAACAAAGGCCATAGGTTTCCTTTTCTGAATTCCTGCGATCCTCATGCCTTCTCAGCTGATACTTGTGTGTGTGGTCCGAGGGCCTTGCCAGAGGCCACAAACGTCAGTGCAAATGCACAGACTAGTTGGCCCACCAGCATCAGCAGTTCTTGCTCATTGTCCTTTCCCGTTCATTTCTCATCAAACAGATTTTTAACCTGACGACTTGACTCCCTTCCAGTCCCCGGGGCTCCTCCCGGCTGCCCTCCTTCAGATTCAGTTCTCCATAATATGGTTGTATTTTTCAGATTCGGAAACATTCCCATTAGGTGCATGTCCCTAATTGAGTCTACAGGTAATTTTTTTCTTTCCCTAGCAGCATCTCTAGACCTCACTGAAATAACTCCGACGTTTCAGTACCTGGAACTTTACAATACAACTTGGTCCCATTGTTTCTTCCAAGCTACCAACCTAAGGATCTGATGTGACTAGCAAAACGGTTTAGATCTTCCCTACAAATCTTCCATATGGAATTTCTATCTCCACAAGCTATCCCACATTCTCATGTTCCCTACATTATAAATAAATAATCAGATAATACATCACCCAAATCAAGGCACTATTAAAAATAAAATAAAGCATTGAAAACAAATAACTGACCTACAACAGGTATAAATTGGGACTGTCCTAGAAGACATATGGTCTCCCTAATTATAATTTTCTTGCCATGGGCTACCTTCACTTGTGATCTCATGCAGAAAATTCCTACTGCAGTTAGCTTGATGGATTCACATAGTAAAGCAGAAGGCTGGCTCTCTGGTTGGAACTTCTATTTTTGAACTTTATGCTACCTCAGGGACTCTAATATGACATTCCTTCTGTCTCCACACAGTTCCTCTTTTGTTGATTGTTCATGCCACGGTAGAATAGTCTTGGAGTCCAGGCATGCCATCTGGCTCTGCCTTTTCCATGTCTCTGCTCTCCCAATTCCATTGTGGAAGTAAGTTGCAAAGGCACAGAAATATTGGTAACTGTAGTCCTGGGCGCCACTATAAAAAAGCCAGGAACTGTAGTCCTTTTTAGAAGAAGCAATGGAAGGATGCAGTTTATAATTATTGAGATGAGAAAGATTACAGAAGGAACATTTTGTTAACAAAGATGTGAAGTTTAATTTAGGAAAAGCTAGGCTATGACTGACATAGAGGGGATTAGACTAGACTGGAGAGATTAGGAGTCACACATAGAAGCTTTTTAAAGTCATAAAACTATTGGAAAATACACAAAGTCAGTTCAACATTCTAAAATAGATTGATGTAATCTATCACATCGACAGGCTAAAGAAGAAAAATCATATGATCACATTAAGTAGATGCAAGAAAAGCATTTGACAAACCAACTCTCATGATAAAAACTTTCCGTAAACTAGAAATAGAGAAAACTTCCTCAACTTGATAAAGAACATTTACAAGAAAACAAAACAAAACAAAAAAACTCCCATGACTAACATCATACATTTTCCCTAAGTTTGGGAACAAAGCAAGAATACCCTCCTATTCATTGTACTGGAAGTCATAGCTAATGCAGGAAGACAAGAAATGAAAATAAAAGTCATACAGATTGGAAAGGAAGAAATAAAACTCTTTGTTCACAGCGGACATGATGGTCTATGTAGGAAATCCCAAAGAATCACCAATAACACAAAAACAAAAATACCTCCTGGAACAAATCAATGAATAGAGACAGTCCCAAACTTATGATGGTTTGACTTACAATTTTTTGACTTTACAATGGTATGAAAGAGCTAGGCATTCAATAGAAGCTGTACTTTGGATTTTGATCTTTCCCCGGGCTAACGATATGCAGTACGATATTCTCCCAGCAGCCAGCTGGGGCTCCCAGTCAACTATGCGATCATGAGGGTCAACAAGTACTCTACAGTGTACTATGTTGCCAGTGTTTTTTGGATATTGTGATGTGTATTTCCTCTTCCCATCATGTCTACAAAATGCCCATCTGTGTCTCAGGCTTCGGGTGAGAGAAGAAGAAGGCAATTACTTTAGAGATGAAACTCAAAATAATTGCCCAACTGTAGGCTAAAGTAAGTGTTTTGAGCACGTTTAAGGTAGGTTAGGCTAAGCTATGATGTTCAGTAGGTTAGGTGTATTAAATGCATTTTCAACTTACGATGTTTTCAATGTATAATGTGTTTATCAGGATGTAGCCCCATCCTAAGGTGAAGATCATCTGTATAGCAAATTGCAGGACACATGGCTAGTATACCAAAGTATATTATATATATTACCCATCTATCTATCTATGTATCTATGTATCTATCTATCTATCTATCTATATATATATATGCTTGCATATATATGTAAATACCAGCAATGAATAATAGGAATTAGAAATTAAAAACACAGTGTCATTTACATTAACACCCCCCAAAAATTAAATACTTGGGCATAAATCTAACAAAATATGTACAGGATCTATATGAAGAAAAGTATAAAACTGATGAAAGAAACCAAAAAGAACTAAACAAATGGAGAGATGTTCCATGTTCATGCATAGAAAGTTTCAATATTGTTAAGATGTCAATCCTCTCCAAGTTAATCTATAGATTAAATTCAATCCCAATCAAAATCCCAGCAAGTTATTTTGTGGTAACAAACTGACTCTGAAGTTTATGTGGAAAGGAAAAATGGCTTAGTATAGCCAACACAATATTGAAGAAAAAGAATAAAATTCAGAGGATTGATGCCTCCCAACTTCAAGACTTATTCTAAAGCTATAACTACAGCATGATATTGGTGAAACAATAGATTGATCAATAGAACAAAAATAGAGATCCCAGAAATAGACACATACATGTAGACATATAGTCAACTGGTCTTTGACAAATGTAACCCATTGGAAGAATAGTCTTTTCCACAAGTGATAGTAGAACAGTTAGACCTCCATATACCTATATATTTACATATATATATGTATATATATATATATATATATATATATATATATATATATATATTCTAGAAAGTCTTTACACTTTTCACAATAGTTAACTCAAAATGGGTCATAAACCTAAATTTAAAATGTAAAACTGCAAAAGTTCTAGAGGATAACAAAGGAGAAAAATCTAGGTGACGGATCAGATATAATACCAAAAGCTCTATCCATGAAAAGAATTAGTAAGTTGGACTTTATTAAAATTGAAAACTTCTCTGTGAAAGCCATCTGTAAAAAAGAATGAAGAGATAAGGCACAGACTAGGAGAAAATTTTGTATAAAAAGTATACAAAATGCACAAAGAGCTCTTAAAACCCAACAAAGGAAATCAAGCAACCCAATTATAAAATGGGTGAAAGATCTGAAAGGATACCTTACCAAAGAAGATATAGAGATGGCAAATAAGCATATGAAGATATTCGACATCTTACGTCATTAGATGATTACAGATTTAAACAATGGAATACCATTGCACACTTATTAGAATGGCTAAAATTTATAAAACTGATAATACAAAACGCTGACAAGATTGCAGAGCAACAGAACCACTCATTTATTGCTAGTGGGGATGCAAAATGGTATACGTTGGAATAAAGCTTGGCAGTGTGTTACAATGCTAAGCATGCTCTTACCATACGATACAGCAACCATACTCCTAGGGATTTGCCTGAGTTGAAAACTAATGTCCACACAAAAACCGGTGCACAAATGTTTATAGAAGCTTTACTCATAATCACCAAAACCCAGAAACAATCAAAATGTCCTTCAATAGATAAATGGATAAACAAACTGTGGTGTATCTACACAAGGGAATATTGTTCTCTATTAAAAGGAAATGAGCTATCAAGTGATGAAAAGGCATGGCTTAAATGTATATTACTAAATGAAAGAAGCCAATCTGAAAAGATTCTGATTCCAATTACATGACATTTTGGAAAAGGCAAAACTATGGAGGCCATAAAAACATCAGTGGCAATTCAGAGGTTTGGGGGGATGGTGGGATGAACAGGTGGAACACAAGGGATTTTTAAGGCAATGAAACTATTCTGTACAAAACGATGATGGTGGATCCAAGTTATTATGCATTTGTCAAAAGTTAGAACTCTACAACACAAAGAGCAAACCTCAATGTAACCTGTGGACTATTGTTAATGTATACGTTCATTAATCGTAACAAATATACCACACACATGCAAGATGTTAATAATGGGGAAACCATGTGAGGAGTGGGGCGGAGAAGGTGAGGTTCAATGTACGGAATTTTATGTATTATCTGCTCAATTATTCTGTAAATCTAAAACTGTACTGAGAAAATGAAGTCTAGCAATTGTGAAAAATAAGATAAAAGCTCCAGGGGAGTAACTATTAATTAAGAAAAGAGGGTCAAATGATTTCCTAGGACACAACATTGTTTGAAGTTTGGAGAGATGGGAAGGAACTAGCAAAGGAGACTGCAGGCCAGGCCAGTGAATTAAGAAGGAATGAGAATGTGATGTCCTAGAATCCAAGGAAAGAAAGTGTTTCAAGGAGGAGGGAGTGATCAGCCATGACAGACATTGCAAATGGGCCAAATGTGAAGACTGAAACTGTCTGGTGCATTTAGCAAAGTGGAGGTCTTCGGTGACCTTGATTAATGGAGTTTTGGGGTGTTGGGTCAAAGCTTTGATCCTGTGCTTTCGAGAGGAATTGGAGGAAAGGGACTGGAAATAATGAGTCCAGACAGCTTTTTAGGAATTTTGCTGCAAAAGGGAGCAAAGAAATGGGCAAAATCTCAAGAGGATGCAAGGTTAAGAGAGTTTTTTTAAGATGGGAAAATATGCAAATAGGATGTGATGATGTAAATGATCTAATAGAAAGGGCAAAGAATGGTAATGCAAGAGAAAGAGTGGGAGAATCCTAAAATGATGAACGACAAGGAATGAGATCTAGTCCAAAGGGACAATTCACCAGTAATAATAGCATAGAAGAAAGAGTTGGTGGGATGATGTAGTAGAGGAGATTCAGAAATTCTCTGCTTCTATTTTCTCAGTTAAATAGAAAACATAGATGACAGCTGCAAGTGATAATGAGGAAGAGAGTGCTAGAACTTTGAGGAAAAATAAGAAAGTATAAAACAGCCACCAGGAAGCAGAAGAGTGAAATGTAGAAGGATTGCCATGAAACAACTTGAGGTAGATGGCATGAATTTAAAGTGACAATAGGAAGCAAAGTTATATATATTTCTCTAGCTATGTTTAGCTGAACAGGTGCAGGCTTGGATTAGTCAGAGTTGGATTTACCCAGGGATGGGACTTTGCTAGTTGTTTATGCAAAGTGAGAAGGCGAAGTCTGTAGAGCAAGTATGCAAATGAGTGATTATTATGAGGGTGGGCCTTAAGACCTAAACTGAGTGAGGATGCAAATTAGGACATAAAAGGGGAAGTGAGGGATAATGCAAAGGTGGCAGGACAGGGGATAATAGGTCTGGGAGTGGTCAGAAAATATTTTTTGGAATCATGGGACTAGAAGGAATGAAGTTGAAAGATAGTAGGTTGTAGTTGGGGAAGGAGAGACTTCAAATCATGAATATGGAAAAGTAGTAGATGTTAATAATGACAAGTTCTTAGGTATCTCCACTTGAGTGAATTAGGGTCAAGATCATTGGAAGAAAGGAGGTTAAGGAACTGAGAGACCAGGGTATTTGGAAAGGTCAACGGCATGAATGTGGATATGGAAATCTCCAAGAACTGTTACTGCTGATAGTGACTGATACTATCAGACTTAGTTTAGACAGACTTGCCCATATGAAAGTTATTAATGCAGATACATTCAGTTCCTTGAAGATGCCATTTCAGTCCCACAAGTTTCAGAATTCCTATAGGTTGATTGCTATGAGAAGCAGATATATATTGCTTCATATGCTCTGCATTTTAGGAGCAAACAAAAATGATGACACATTTCACAAGGGAACAGGACCAGGATCAAGGTTATGAAATTCAACAAATATGAACTGTCAGATGCTAGCGGATTGGCTTAGTAGTAGAGACCTCAGGGTCAAAATACTCAAGGTTCCCTGCAACCAGAGATTCCAATCTCAAAAGCGTCAACTCAGTCCTTCACCCTTTGAAGGCAGATAAATTGGGTAGCAGAAAATTGATTGGCTAGAGTCTTTTAGATGACATGTTAAGACCAAAAGCTCCAAATCTTTCTTAGGACATCAGGTAACGCATGGCTTTTTTTAGGAACAAGAATTGACATTCCAAAACTTGGCCAAAGAAATGGAGGCATTGATTTTCTCCTGGAATATATTCAAATATAAGTCACCCACTAAAAGCAAACAGAAAGAATAGTAATATGGTATGAAAGAAATTCTGTACTGTTGGCTAGCTCAAAAATTCCATCGCCAGTATGCATAGCAAGCATATATATGTATATTTCAAATGGAGCAAAATGTCAAGCCTGAACAATTCAGATGATTTTCTTTTTTCTTTTTCTTTTTTTTTTTTTCACGGTAAGAACACATGACTTTAATAAACAGAATCATCTTAGGTGCTTTCAGAGTTGTTATTGGTTATCATTGTATTCTAATAATTCACTGTCAGGCAAATGTCAAACAGAATTGGTTGTCCTAGTTATTTTTCAACATGGTCTCAAAGTAAAATTATCAAATGAGGCAGATCCATAATCTATAACGAAAGTAATTAAGAGAATCGGGAATTCGAACTGCATATCTGAGGCATCATATCTGAGCGAAATAAAATTGATCACATCCAAGTAATCACTGATGCAAATTTTTCAAAGTGCTAAACACATTCAATACATGGGTAAATAGAAAAGTGTATCACCAAGTTACTGAGCAAATTTGTACTTATAAAAAAACATACTAGATATCAAGAAAAATTGTAGGTAAAGGTGATTGCTGTGTTTGAGCATCAGGAACATTACAGATGGCAAACAAGAAATTGTAGTCAATAATGGCTCATCTTGTACAAGAGTTTATTCATGTTTTGAAATGCATTGCTAGACATGAACCAATATGCTGTATGTGCAGACTCATTCTTTCATGAATTTCTGTCATAAAAGTAGAACCAGGTTTCCATGGAGGCAGTAGCTTCAGACCTGTAAATACTTGACTACTTACTGAATATACTTAATGATGTCAAGTGTAACTGTCTTCTTCCAAAATTCCTGGTTCAGAGACGTTTACAAAGTCCTCACGCAAATTCTTCAATGAAAATATTTTTTTTCCTTCTAAAACGAAGATTACGTCGTGGTCCTAGTTCAGAGCTATGACCATGTTTCCCTGAAAATAAGACCTTGCGAGACAATCAGCTCTAATGCGTCTTTTGGAGCAAAAATTAATATAAGACCCAGTATTATATTATATTATATTATATTATATTACCTGGTCTTATAGTAAAATAAGACAAAGTCTTATATTAATTTTTGCTCCAAAAGACACATTAGAGCTGATTGTCCGGCTATGTCTTTTTTTCGGGGAAACACAGTAACTGACTAGTTAAAGAGCCTCTGCCTGCCTTCAATATGCTGATTTATATTTGGCAATGAAGACTGAATTCACAGCTATGGATTAAATGTCAGCTATTTAGAAAGTTTAGCTCAGTCAAAAGTAGTGGCTATCACCATATTATACACCTTTTGTGAGACCAATAAATGTAGTTTCCATAAAAAAAAAAAAAAAAGCATTTGGAGATGATTAAAAATGAAAACATATAACCAGACCAAGAATGATGAAGGTATTTCCATCCTTGCCGTCATATACAATTGTTCAAGATATCAATTATGACCATCGCTCCAATGCTCTCTCTGCTCTCCTAAATTAGTGCTAAGGAAACATGGCAGGGACTGGGTGACCCTGACCTTTTAGATAAAATAGTATTCAATTCTATTCAATACAAGTGCTGTGGTACTCATAGCCAACTACCATTAAATTTAATTCTTTATTTTTCAAGTGCCAACTCACTACTTCCATCAAGATGCATAGTGCATTGAAATGGCCCTTGATGTGGTCCTATCTCATCATAGGATTAGTCCCAAGTTCCCTAGGGAAAGATAAGGGACTTAGCCAAGGTGTTGATTCAATATGACAGTCATTGGAGTGTCCTCAGAAGCAACATTTCCAAGTAAGGTAGAGAAGGGATGTTATGCCTCCCAGTTACATTTTTAGAACCTAGATAAAAGTATTGCTTCTGTTCTCCTAGGGCCTAGTTCTCCTTTGGTGGCAGAGACAGATACAAGGAGAATTCAACACTCTGTTGTCACTGATTATCTTTAATTTGAAGTTAAAATTTCTGCTAAAAGCCAACTTATTTATTTTCCTAACATCCATGAAGTTATAGAAAGTGGTAGGAAGGCACATTAATCCAAATGCTATAAATGGGAAACTGAGAACTATAGCATTGTCAGAATTAAACCTAAGTTGAAAACACATTTCAGGCCTTCCACACCTCTTGCCTGTCTTTCAACCAAACAGTCAAAATAAGTTACCCTTTGACTCTAATTCAAGTAACTTTTATATATTTGCTTAGAAAGCAGTGATGAGTTATTTGAACAGGTCTTTTACATTTTTAAACTGATAAGACCCTCAGATCAATGCCAATTCTATTTCCTAGGATGCTCAGCCTCAGGGTAAGTTAGTAGCTTTTTTCAAGTTATATAGCTTCTGAGATGATACTTGATCTCACAGGGGCCATTATTAGTTAAATATCACTGACATTGCCCATAAGTATCTCCTAAGTTGCACAGTAGCCAAACTTTGGCATTCACAATATCAGCATTAACACAATGCAATTATTAACCAAATTTGAGTCACTGAGAAATGTAAAACTTGTTTTTAAAAACATCAGTTGCAGCTGCTTGGATTTTACCTAGAAATTCTGTGTGACCAAGCTCTTGTGGGAGTTTTCTTTGACACCATCCAATTCTCTGACACCAACTGGGTGCCCAACAATTCAGTTCATTTCTGACACTACGCAGAGTTAGTGCAGACCCCATAGTTTAAGGACTCAGCCCCCCAAGTCTGCTTCTATTTCAGATGCCATCACAAGTCCCAGGCCACCCTCTGACCAACTGGCTATAAATTGGGTTCCCAGGACCCCGTCCTAAGGTTCAATAATTTAGCAGAGCAGATCATAGAACTTAGGAAGACACTGTACTTATGTTTACCGGTTTATCATAAAAGACACAAACAAACAGTCAGATGAGAAGTTGCACAGTGAGGCCGGGAAGGGTCCCAAGCACAGGAGCTCCTGTTTCTGTGATGTTGGGATGTCCACCGTCCTAGCATAGGGCTGTTTTTATCAATTCAGGAGCTCATAAAATCTGACTGCTCAAGAGTTTTTATAGAGTTTAATCTTCAGGTCCCCCTTTCCCTTCCTGGAGGTAGGTGGATGGGCTGAAAGTTCCAACTCTCTAATCACTTGGACTTTCTAGTGACCAGCACAATCCTTCCTGAGTCTCTTTAGGGACTCCAGCCTAAGTCACCTTATTAATGCAAGCTCAGGTGTGAACAGAAGAGGCTCCTTATGAATAACAAAGTACACTTCTGTAACTCAGAACATTCCAAAGGTTTAGGATCTCTGTGCCAGGAACCAGGGACAAAGGCCAAATATATTTCTTATTATACCATAATTATTCATTCAATTATATATATATAATATGTAATATATATATCATATATACTATATGTTATATATCATATATGATATATATATACACATATATATAACAAATATATATTCTGAGTTTTTTAGGTACCGTGTTAGGCATGGGAATACAGTGGTAGGAAAAACAAATACAATTACTATCCTCAAAGAAATTAAGTCGAATGGTAGAGGAAACTCACATGAGTCAAACACGGGAAAAAATGTAAAGCAACAAGTGTGACAAGAGGTCTGGAGGGAGGGATGAACCATAAAATAGGTGGAACAACCCCCCCAAACTGTGGACTTGGGGACGTCTTCCTAAAGAAGACAGCTTTGAGCTGAGTTCATCAGACTGAGAGGTTAAAGGAACAAAGAGGGCATGACTGGGGCAGAAGCCAGTTTGAAGACTCTGAAAATAAGTTTGAGCTAAGAACTAGGAAGATAAGTTTTCTGAACATTAACCTAAGAATGCGTTACTTCAAATAGTACGTCTTGTTTAGTATTATAGATATTTTTACTGATTACTATATACTGAATATTATTTAATATTATAAGCAATCACTAATTACTTACAAGAACTCAGCCAGATCACAGAACTAATCTGAAATGTGGGCTTTGGTACATGATAAAAAAGAACCAGGCTACAAGTTAATAGACTATAGCATTTCCACCAAACGTGCCTCAGTTTCCACCATAAAATGAATGTGTGGGTTAAATGTGTTATTTGGGACTCTTCCAGTTACAGGCCCTAGAAAAATCATCACAAGATGGTTTAAGCCATAAGGGAAACCATTGGCTCACTCTTATTTCTGTTTTTCTTTTTGGTTTTTCTCCACATTGGATTTATTCTTAGACAAGCTCTTTCCACATGGGGTCAAGGGTAGCCCATAGCAGCTTAAAACTTTTTAGATAGCATTGCTCAAAGAAACGGAGTGTACTTTTCTGAAAGTCCAGCAAAAATCAGGAAAGATTCTGATTGGCCTGTTGCTTCAGGTAGCCACACCTGAGCCAATCACTATGGGCAAGAGAATGGAGTACTCTGGTGGCCGGCCCAGGGAGCGTGCCCACTACCCAGGTTTAGGACAATGGGTCATGTGCTTTTTAGCTTCTGTAGACAGAGTAGGAACAATTCTAAGAAAAGATGCTGCTGAACAGATAAAATGCTTGAATGACCACTATAGTGAATTTTGTATCTTTTTCTTTAATGTTCTACTACTCTAAATTTACTGACAGAACAGAGGCTATGTGCATATTCTGAGACGTTTGACAACGAGGCGTATGTTTTGATTTCCTGAGAAGGCTCTCATGGCCCTTGCCAACACACTGAATGGCAGTTTCCTTTGCCTGTTTGTTCTGTCGTGAAAATAATGTGCGTCTCATCTCTCCTCCATTTACACATCTTCGTTTTTAATTGGCCACTAATGTTTTCCAAATGTCTTCACCTTCTCTCACAGCACACCAAGAAGTAGATTTTACCCACATACTCCCACACAGAGATTTTAAATTCTCAGAATACCTCATTGGTTTGCACTGCTAAAAACCTTATAGGTTTCCAAACGGTGACGACAAAGATAAAGGAAAAAAGAACATATTCTCTGGCTGCCCTCCAACAGAGACCAATCATAGGTGAATAAGTAAAATTTGTCTTTGGGGCTTGCCTTACCCTTGGTTACTATCTGTCAGGGCCCAGGGAGCCCTGGCTTTTCAAGGTCACCTTTGCTTTCCAAAACACGCTTTCTATGCTGCTACTGAAACCAAAGTTTCCTGAGAAAGAAGAGAATGAGATCACAAAGAAAAGTATTCAGTCATTTATTTTACATTATAAAAGGACCTCATATCAATAACAATAAGGGATAATTAATGAAAACCCTGAAAAATTGTCTTGGCTCTGTGTTGTGCCACTGAATAATTTATCACCCCATCATCAACTAACTCCAACACTGCCACAATGTGTAAGGAGCAGAATCTCTCCCTCCAATTTTAATTCGGCTCTCCCCACCCCAAAACCGCCCTACTCCCTGACCCCTGAATGGACATTTTAGTGCTGATCACCGTGGTTTTTAGTGTTTCCCTCTAAAAAGTCTAAATCCTTCTCTAACTAGCAACATTTGGTACTTTGCATGAGTTTTAAGTGACTGTGCTTTACATAAAATAGACCACACAACTTAGTTTCTCACAGACAAAATCGTCCCAGCACAGCCACACACAAGCTCTTCCTGACCTCTGTATGGCAAAGGTCTCACTCTATGGCTTTGTTATTTTTGGACATTGAAATCACGGAGTTGCATGCCAAGCTCTTTCTAACAGCAAGTTGATTTAGCAATATTGGCTGCCGAGTTCCTATTTCACCCAACTCGCCAGTTGCTTAAAGACAAGTCTTTAGCTCCTCCCAGGATGGCCTCCTAAGTGCCGCCTGTTAACATGACACAATGCCAATATCCTAACAGAGACACCGCTTTAATATTCGAAGCAAACAGCAAGGTTATCACCACCCAACTGCCAAATATAGGCCACTTCCGATGTCTTTTCTTTTTTTTCTTTTAATCACACAGTTTTCAGTTTTTATACACAGATGAGGGCATTTTAATGTAACCAGAGATGGGGGCGGGGGACACCACACATTATGCAAATGTAGTAACAAATGTAAAATGATAAATTAGCAAGCAACTATTTAATTATTACTGTGACTAATTCCTGTAGATGGTGCCACAGCTAATGAACCTGAACTCGTCCTGGTTGACGGCAGTGTTCTGTGGAAACATTTCCATTTGGTTTGTTTGCTGCTCGTGCAGCTCAGTGAAGTAGATAGCATCTGTTTAATGAGCTCCCACTTCATTACAGAGCTGTACTACTTACTGAGTCATTCTCCTTAAGCATGCGGGCTGTGTACTCTGCTGTTGTTTTAAAGCAAATACTAATTTATGATTACCTGTCACATTAGGCCATTGAAAATTGTCCTCACACTGGCTCACATGAGCAGCATGCTAATGAGCTGATTATGGTCTGTGGTGGTGGTGTCTTGTGCTTATAATCCGTGGACATAAATTCAGATCCCACTACAATATGGGCTCCGGAACAATAGATGCTGTTTGAGAGGAGGGAGAGGGACGAGAACGGGGGTGGTGAAATCATCACATGCAAATGCAGACTCTCAAAGGCTGACAAACTCAGCAATGACCTAATTCAATGTGCGCCGATCACCAGAAACACCCGTTTCACTGTGTCATGTACAGAGGAAGATGAATGGCTCCCCGGCTATTCACTCTTTGCCATGGTCATTATCTAATTGAAGTCTGATGCCCAAGCAAGGCAGACCCTGACACGGTGACTGCAAGCCTCTATTGTATGGAAGAAATGCTATGGATGTGTCCTAAAGCAGTGCTCGCAGAGAAAATTCCAATCAATAACACTTCCAAAATGCCGCTTTTCATCTTCAAGCCTAATATTTACCTGCAGCCGTTAAGCACAATGCTCTTTTACCAGTTTTTTCTTTGCCTCTCTCTCCCCTATTACAAGCATGCCATTGGCACTTTAAAATACAATATTAAGAAACATGCCTCATTAAATCTTTTTTTTTTTTTTTTCAGTTTTTCGCCTATAATTTGCCCCTATAAGTTAAAACTACGGGAAGATGTGATTTTGCCTTATTATTGGTTTGTCTGCTCAGCTTTTATAGTCCTGACTTCATTTTGCCTGGGGACACTATGGTTTGCTTCAGTCTGCTGCCCTTGGCTCAGAGTGCTACAAACACCACTGCCTGAGAAATGTGTCCAGCAATCACAATCTCGGTTACAACTAGTGCTCGAGACCCCAAACCTGAGGATTGCCACAATGACAGAGGAGGCCAAGATGCATCCATAAGGGCATTCACATATAGAATACTTAGATATAGCTGTTATGGCAGCATCTACGTTATTTTCTGTAATGGAGATTAGAAAACATGACCAAATGAGCCATGTACTGTAAACAATAATACTAAATGATTTCTTTATACATCTGCACCCCCAAACTCACTTTCCTTTCTTCTTTTTAGTTTTGAAAACCACCTGTTTACAGACTTCCGCTTTCTTCCTAAAAGAGTGTTTCGTATTTTTCTTCTGATTTTTCCATGCTTATCTACCTGACTGACAACTAGACTAGTGGAAGAACAGAAAGAATAAAAACCAAATGCCCACCTGTGATACTGTAAAAAAAAAAAAAAATAGGTGAGAATAAGTATGAATCATAATCTATGTATGCTTATTACACATTTTATACAAATTCCTAGCTAAATATCATGAACTTGTATCACATACTAATCTATAGCAGTTTTAGATAACATTTTTTCTGAATAGGCTGGTATTTTATGCCTCATTTATTTCTTGCTGCAGGGAGCATATTAACCATAACCAGAGATGTAGCTGACCTGGGAACCTGCTCCATCCAGCTCCTGTGCAGTAACTTTGCCACTTCACATTTAGAATAAGAACAGGACAAAATAACTGCTAAGTTTCTTTTAGCTCTACTATTGTGTAATTCCACCTTCTTAGCAATGATTAAAGGAGCCCTAATCAGCATGGTGTCCAAGCCTATTAAATTGCTAATATTAATTTTGACTACCTTTCTGGTTTACTGTAATAAGATGAAAACAGTTCTTTAAAATTACCAATTTTCTTCAATGCACAAATGGAGCAAGGTGGCTTCTCATTTCAAATAATACCCAATTTACACCATGACAACCTTGACCCACTGTTTCTTAAAAGAAACCAGCTTTCGTTCATCTTTGAAATGCACCAGTCTGACTCCCACTAATCACAAATTAGAAATTATCAGACAAACATGCACATAGTTTTTTTTTTCTTTAATGGAGCTCAAATAATCTAGAAACCCAGTTCATTTTATTGCTATAATATGCATACAACACAAAAGATTTGGGGATTATTTAAAAGAATATTTTTCATAATGCCTACATTTAAACTGCAGAAAAATGGAAGCAAATTAGTTAATTACTGTCTCAAGCCATATGGGTGCCAAAACATTCCTTTTCCTCACCTATAATGAACTCCCAATGCCAACCATGATGGGGGAGGTGTGAGCAGCAGCGCTGATTTTTTTCTGCACACGCAAATTGCTTTTCCTGATTTACATGGGGAAAAAGACTGAGTGCCTATTTGCACACTGGATAATCCAATTTGCTTATTTTGCAAAACAGTCCCTTTTCCCTTATTGGCAGCACTAAGCATTGTGCAGGCTCTCAACAAGAATGTAAGAAGATGTACATTAGATACAAGGCCACACAATGACTGTGCTGAATTCAATAAATAGAATTCACTTAAAAAGAAGGCGGAGAGGCAACATTCGGAAGACCATTTGATTTTTGTTTACAAAAGGTATGTACACTAAATGTCCACAACCAAGACTAATGGGGAGGAGAAATGTTACTGAGACGTGAAAAAACATGAGAAGTTTTGTTACAAGGTTTCATTTGGGCTCTCTTAAGAGACTTGCCAAATAGGAGTCATAGGCTTGCCCAATTCTCAATATCTTGTTCTTTTGAGGCTAGAATGTAGCTAACAGCTGTTAAATATTCTTACATGAGTCAGATCACAATATATAGATTTGTAGATACAGATGAAGATGCGGAAATAGATATGTCTATAAATCAATAACCCACAGCATTTCAAAACAGCTGAGCAACACCAGTTGGAAAAGGAGGGTGTGAAGGAAAGAGGAGCAGGGTTTGTCAGGGTTGGGAAAAGGGGGGAGACTTTTAATGGGATTTCGTTTTCCAAAGCCAATCAGAGATGTCCCATGCAAAAGCCTTCTCTAAGTGTGAAACCCATGGTTTCACACTGCAGTGGGCCAGGGAAAGAGAACTACACCTATTAAAATGTTTTGGGGGGACAAAGGAGAATCTGAAATGGTAAAAGATACACAGAGCTTGCTAGCTCTCTATATAAGCAGTGACCCTGCTGTCAGGAAGTCAGCCTCATACCAGCCAAAACAGCCACAAAGACAAGAAGAGAAAATGGAATGTGAAAAAGACAAAAGTGACCAGCATCTCTGCCCCCAGAGGGACCATCCAAACAGCCCTGTGATGGCAGCACTGTCACCTTTCTGGCCATCACTGGATTCGGTGAATAAAGAAAATGACAAGCAAAACTAATGTGAGGCAGCAGTTGATGAACATTCACTCATGTAAAAGCCACCACCAAATGTTTCCTTTCCCAAGGATTTTAGGAACAAGCTATGGCTCCGTGTTTATTAGGGGGACGCTGATCAGACTATATGTGTCTATACTCTCACACACATACACACACATTAAAATAGAGCCCTCTCTGAACTCTGACATTTCATATTCCTTCTGGATACATGTGTTATTATATAATACTCTCACCCGTAAGTTAAAATGCCAAATGCGAGAGTCCGCTCAATCTGGTTTTCTGATACCATATTTCCTGGGAACAAAGCTTTCAGAATGTGACAGTCAGACATGGCAATTAGAAATTCATACTAAAGCAGGTGTAGAAATATTTAGCCATGTGTGCCGTGGAAGGCCGCAGAAGAGGTCACATGTTTTGAACAGTCTTGATTCCCTCCGCCCCACCCTCACCCTTTGCTCTGAAAACAATTGTTCTGGTCAGCAGCATCTTAGTGGTTTTGCTGACTTTTGAGGCAAAAGGCAAACATTTGCAGACAGCCTTTCCCTTCCTTCTGTCAGCCTGCAGCTCCCGCTTCACACCTGGGAGAATGTCCACCAGTTACAGAATTGACAATGTCCAGTCATGGTCCAAGCAGACCCACACTGGGGTCAGGAAGGGGTGCTTCTACCGGGGTGATGAGCCTTTGGCTGGTCAACCTTTCTCTTGACTTTCCTCTGACTATTATTTGGAGCAGTAACCACACCAGCAGAAAGAGGGAGATTTCCGATGAGAAAAGAAATAACCGGAGTTGTCAGGGAAGGAGAGAGCAAGAGGGAGAGAGGGAGAAGCCGCTTTTCTCTGAAGTGGTCAGACATGCTGAAGT
The DNA here is from genome assembly GCF_036562045.2 of Rhinolophus sinicus. NCBI lineage: Eukaryota > Metazoa > Chordata > Mammalia > Chiroptera > Rhinolophidae > Rhinolophus > Rhinolophus sinicus. The sequence continues at coordinate 114,861,405 of NC_133753.1, forward strand.
AATGACCCTGGCAACATGTTAGCGAAACGTTAGCAACACTTTAGTAAGCAAATAATTTAATTACAGGCTTCTCTGAGGCCATTTATACTGTTTGACCCCTGACCTTTTATATTGCTGTACCCTAACTCAGCCTGGGATTCACACTTCCTATTCTTGTCACAGAATCTCTCCATCTTGTACCATTTAATACAGTGTGCTCCAGGTGTTCTGTGGTGAATGAATAGTTATATTACTACCTGTCAGACACAATCACACTCTATTCATCATTCTCGGCTGGCTGCGTGAAGCCCAGCTTCCAGCAGGCTCCCTCTCTATTTCCTTGTTCAAACGTCTGCGGTGCTTTTGGCCCATCTGTCAAGGCTGTCATTTAGAGGGAAAACAGTATCAGCGCTTTAAATATATGGAGTTCTCTATTGAAACAGTGCTGTGATTGAACTGTCAGCATTCTCAGTATCACAGACAGTAATTCATGACTGGTCAGGGCTCCGCTGAGGTTGCTATTACCACAGCGATCCTGCAGGGTCACGCTGAGGGTTTTTGCTTTACAGTTGGGTCTATAAATAGTGCAATTAACCTTTCAAGAATTACAAAATGCTCTTGAATTCTCTTTACATTTGCTTCGCGCTTACACAATTTAGAGCAATGGGAAGAGAGAAAAAAAAACTCTACGAAATTGCTAAAATATGTGCCATGTGAGTAGAAATATATATATATATATATATATATATATATATATATATATATATATTGTTTTGAGAGCAAGCTTTTGAAATGCATGAATGTATTTTAAGCCACCGTTTGCTGTTTTGAGGCAAGATAACATATGCTGAGGTTTCTGCTGAAATTAAAAGGTTTCTGAGTCTGAAATAAAATATGATGGATGGGAATGAAAGGACTTCTGTTCATCCTTATGGAAAGGAAGGGAAGATTTTCAGTTCTCCAAATTACTACCTTTCAAAAACAGAGTGTTCTTCAGTGTTTCCAGCCCCAGTGTCTCAAGCACAACACCTGGTACCCCCAACTAAACCCTCTCCGGAGCCAAACGCTCTTTCTAATCTTAGAACACAATCCCCAGAGAAAGAGAATTTGGGATACTGATCGATCGGGCAGGCTTCTGATGACCCCCTTGCACTTGAAAGCTTCAAATCACTAAAAAAGGTGGCTCTCCTTTTATTCTTCAGGAAATCAAGGCACTTTTTCAAGGAAGCACAGAAAGCCAGCGGCAGAGCCCAGAATACACACCTCAACTCCCACATCTCAGCTTTCTGCAAATTCCAGTGGATCAGGCCACTGCCTCCCATCCTCCCTGGAAACCATGATCCTAAGAGATCGCTTTTTCAATATCTCTCCCCAGACAATTACATCTTAAGTGAATCAGACTAGTCCCTTGGAGTTGTTCCCGAGTCGCCGTGCTGGGCTTTGCTCCTTTAGATCTCTGCATCCCAGGGATGTCTCCTAACACACGCAGACAGGTTCCTGGTGCTGCGCTGTTGCCTCTCAGATGAATGTTTGATATGTTTTCTCTCGTGCAGGATCATTTAATGACTGCATTATGCCAGTTATTCCCACAGCTCATCCAGCACAAAGAGATTTCTTCACTCAGTTGTTCAAGGGACAAAGCCAACAAGCATTTTTAATTTGTGATGCCAAGATTACGTGACTCACAACAATCACTGATTGCTGTCACCATAGTTCCCTTGCTTCAGAGGTAATTGTATCCAGTGTCTTTCTTTAAGGGGAGGCAAGAGATGCTATTTACCTGTGTGTGTGTGGGTCAGCAAAGGAAAGCCACAGACCTAGCAAATGGTCCTCTATGACACATACTTATGTTCACCTCCCCCTAACAGCAAAATAGCTCATCATTTTCTTAAACATCCTCATCACCAAGGACGGAGGACTCAGGCAATGCTGCTGCTAGAGGAAAGGCTTGCTGGAGGCAGAAGGAAGAGTAAAGAGGTGCAGACCTTCCCATTAGAGCTATTTTCTGGAAATGCTTTTCATACCAGTCCGCTGCTATGCAGAAGTAAAAGCCTTTGCTTATTACAGCCACTGTGCCAGGATAATTAAGAGGCAATCTCTTCCAGTTAGGATGTACTTCCCTTTTCGGAGGCAAACATAAAAGGGAGAGAGAGGTGCCCAACAACCCCATGCTGGCATTGTTATCTTTTGTGACTGCTTACTTCTCTTCCTGTCCGGAGTCGGAAAGCAAAAAGCCATTGCTTATTACAGAGGCTGAGTAAGTGCTAGTCTCATCCCATTAACTGTCATATTACCAGGCTCCGTGCCATCCCATTTGAGTTTCACTGAGCATTCAGAACTGCTTAATTATGTACAGTAAAGACAGTCTGCTGAGACTTTCCTTCTTGATTAATATGGGAGGGGGTGGGGAGGTGAAGGGTCACCTCCCGGGCTCCCTCGTGCCTTGCACAGAACTAACTCAGTGTGACAAAGGCTTTTGTGAGTTAAAAAAATAAATTAAAGCACATTTGGAAAGAAAGATGCTGGCATCAAGGGATACGGCTACTTTTGATTCTGCAGGCTAACAACAGATATTCCCCCCCTCTGGGTTGGCATTAAACTGCATAGTGCATTCCTTATAAATTATACCACCCCGTGTTAATTAGAGTGTGCTGACAGAGCTTGTCATTACTAAGCCTGCTCCGGGCTTTGTGCGCTTGGATTTTAATAGCTGTTTGTTCTGAGGAATGTGGCAGAGCTGAGTTAGTGGCTGAGCGGGTCACCGCTAACATCCCTTTTTTCAGTCTCTCACATGGGTTCTATTTTTATAACCCTAATCCCTCCTCTCTGGCTCCCGCGCTGTCCCCTCCCCCCAGGAAAGCAGATGTATAGGTTACAGTCTAGAAATGCCAATGCATTCATTCAGACACAATCAGCCGAGGCTTATATTGTGCTACGTTCATTGTCAGCCTTTCAAAGCCGCTTGCTGAAATGCTCTCTTTTCCCTGTCTCCAACCTCCGAATAAAACATGACTGCTCGAATCTAATGGGATACGCTGAGGTCTCTTCCCCAAAATCTAATTCGGCATTCTCCTCTCGGACTGGAGGCTCTACCAGAGACTTTATTCGTGTTCTTGGCAATAGCCTGTGATGGAAGAGGTTACAATAGTGGGAACAATGGTAAAACCCAGGCTCCTCCTCTTCCTCGTCTAATAGTTTTCTATTTCAGGTAAGTTATTCTATAATCACAAATAAATACAAACACAAAAGTACTCTTTCATCTTTAAAAAGACAACCAAGAACAATGCTTAATGAGCACCTACTATGTACCAGGGGGAAAGGCTAGATTCTGAAAAAAACAAAGATGAATAAAACATATCGCTTGGCGGGAAGGGCCTTAGAGCCTACTAGGGGAGCAGATGTGTAAATAAATAATTACCATTCCGTGAGATGTGTAATCATAGAAGTGAAAACAGAATTTCTCTTAGCCTCACCCGCTTGTGGGTACAGATGTGGTCACATTTACAGTCATAATTCAGATTCCTCTGACTGGTGCACTCGCCGATTTCTGGGTGTCCCCAGATAGGGCCTCGCGTGCACTAATGAATAACTCTGATCCTGCTGGCACTGGGGCTGCTGTGTCGGGCATCATGGCGCCAAATGGTCACAGTTTCTGTCCTGTTCAATCTTTTGAGTTGTCCCCTATTAGAGGGTCACCAAGGCAGTGCCAGTTGGGCCACAGTCTCTTATAGAGTTTCTAGTAAACCAGGCTGCCCTACTCTCTAGAGGAGGCAGTCAAGCACCCATGAAGGTTTGGACTAGGAGTCAGGCCTGAAAGGAAAATCCCATGCTGCCCCACGTTTGTCCTCGCTGCTACAACTAAGCCTTCTTTCTGGCCACATTCCCTGTGCCAGATCCCTTCCTCTCTCAGGCTGACTGTGCACACCAAGTTCTTTTGTCTTCTGATCCTGAGGTTTCTGCTGGACCCACATGACATAGGAAATTCCAGACATGTCTCAAGCCTTGATAGAGGCTTGTACAACATGTCTTGATACACCAGACACTCACCACACACACACACACACACACACACACACACACACACACACAAACACACAAAACCACATAACACGCAAAATGAACTGTAAGAAGAGCAACTGATACAGCTATCACTTTGGGTAAAAATCAGTTTGATGGTAAATATGGTAAAACAACCAATTAACTGTTGTTGACTTAAAGAGATGAAACCCATCTTCTTTCCACTTGCCCAAACAAAAAAGAGTATGTGACCCAGCAATCCCTCTCCTGGGTATCTACCAAAAAAATCTGAAAACATTTATCCATAAAGATATATGTGCTCCAATGTTCACTGCAGCTTTATTTACAGTGGCCAAGACATGGAAACAACCAAAACGTCCTTCGATAGATGATTGGATAAAGAAGTTGTGGTACATATACACAATGGAATACTATTCTGCCATAAGAATAGAGGAAATAGTACCATTTGTGACAACGTGGATGGATCTTGAAATTACAATGCTAAGTGAAGTAAGTGAGACAGAAAAAGTCGAGAACCATATGATTTCACTGACATGTGGGATATAAAACTGAAAACAACAAAAGAATAAGATAAACAAGTGAAGAAACAAAAACTCATAGACACAGACAATAGTTTAGTGGTTACTAGAGGGTAAGGGGGAAGAGGGGTGATAGGTGAGGGTAAAGGGGTCAAATATATGATGATGGAAAGAGAACTGACTCTGGGTTGTGAACATACCACGTGATATATAGATGATGTATTACACAATTGTACACCTGAAATCTATGTACCTTTACTAACAATTGTCACTCCAATAAACTTTAATTTAAAAAAGAAAAAAAAGAGTATGTGCAGGTAGACACAATATATAAAGAATGACTTCCAAAGTGAAACCAACTCAAAAGAAAGCTGATCTCCTGAAAATAACGTGGAATTGCATCATATACTCCATTACCTTTCACACAGACTTTGGAAACCAACCCCCATAAGTTGAGATACCATTATCTCTTTTAGTCTTCATCATTAGAAAAGAAAAGAATTATTAGGATTACAGAAGCCTACTACTAAAACCAAATGGAATAACCCTGCCAGAAAGCATTAACTCCCTTCAAATTATCTACCCACCATCGCACTAGGGACCTGAAAGCTATTTTTGATGCCTGCCATCTATGACAAGTGGAATGGTTTGAACACCCAAACATCAGCATGAAGATTGTATACGTGCCCTTTCTCCACTCTAGCTCATTTATGCACACTGAAACTTCAGCATCTTACAAGTGTTACCATAAAAAGATAGTTGTACACACTGTTTCTATGAGCGGCTTCAAAACTTTCCAGGGATAACTTTATAATTCATGATTTCTGCTTTAATTTGTTAACTTTAGAACTTGATTCCCACATAAGCCACGACTCCACTGTAAACAGTGCCACATGTGTACGTCCATGCGAGTGCAAGCATGTGTGTACCCACGCATCTATAGATTTTTAGGACACACATTTCTGATTGTACATTTTAAAACTTCATTAACAGACAGAAGATCACATAATACATGTTAAAGAATACTGCACTAAATCATAAATTATGCAGCTTGGCATAAATTATGTAGCTTGGCTTCTTGTGGCAAACTGACACACTTGCCTTTCATCAGATCATTTTCTAATAAGACTTACTTTGTATCAGCAACACAGATTCCTTCTCTGTCTCTTAGTTTCCCATGTTGTTTACATGGATAACGGTAAATATAGCCACTTTACCATTCAGATACAGACATATAGATGCAAAGGGCATATATACATGAGAAATAAAGAGAGAAATCTCACCCAGGAGAAAAAGAATTTTGTAGCCCTGCTTTATACTCACCCCCGAAATCACTAGATTTGAGACCTTGCAGCCACTCCCTGATTAAAAGATGCTTAAGTATAACTTCCTTCCATTGGTTTTCCCTATAATATGATTGCCCTTTCCAACCTCAAACAACTAAAGCAAATTAGATTCAAGTGTCTTCCTGTATGAAAATTTTTTCAAAGATCAGAATCAGTTCTCAAAGATCCATTCTTGGTAAGACCCATTTTTCAAAGACACACACACACACACAGACACACGTGTAGCTTTCTGGCTTAGCCTTTATTTGTGGTCTGCACATGTCACTCTGCCCTCATTACAACTCCAAACACCAGTGACAAATATTCCTGGCACATTTAGAAGGGCTCGTTCAGATCCTGTTGGGCACAAGCATCTCTGAGCTAGAACAGCACTTTCTATCATTCGTAGAGCTTTGCAAAACTGCTGTGGGAACTGCAGAGCCCGTATTTCACAGAACTGCCTTCACGTCTCTTCAGCAAGCTCACTGCTCCACTTCATAGTACAGAATGGCAAATGGCAGGAGGCCACTCAGGCAGATCACCACCTGCGACGACCCATCCCTCTGAACTGAGCTGCTGTTTCTGTCAGGGATCCTGTAACACACCTGGAGGGGAAATTCTGACCTCCAGGTGCCGGTGTTATTACCATCTGGGCTGCTGCAAGCAGCTGCATTCAGACAATTACCTGGGCACGCAGGCCTGGCAGGCACGGCTCTGTGAGAAGGATAGCTGAAACAGGGTTTTTCATCCCCAAGAAGACTCACTGAGGGTGTTCGACTTTTCAGTGAAATCGGGGGATTGGAATTAAGAGATTCAAGATCATGACCCCCAATCATGACATAGTAATGAGGTGTTTTGGGCGTGGTGTCACCACCACCACAAGACACGAGCCCACTTTCCAAAGAGAGAAAGCCCAGCGTGCTGGGGGTGCTTGTTGAACCACTAGGCCACCCTTTCATGTTTCCAAGAACGAGCCCCTCCCAGTCCAAGGGCTGCACTGCTCCACCCTGGGCTTTTGCAAATGACTGCTCAGAATTCCTGACAAGTTTCTCTGCATCAAAATGACCAACTCCATGGCTGAAACATGACAGTGATTTCAATCATTCCTAAGTGTTTTTACATAATCAACTAGCTTGTCTGACAAGCACAGCCAAATGTCATTCTTTTGAGCTTCAAACTGCTTTTAGCTCAACTAAGAGTAAATGAGTTTTCACATGTCATGAAGACACGAACAGTTACATACAATAAATACAGATAAATAAAACAAAACAAAGCATTCAATAAAATACATGGTTTAAAGGTTAACTCTTTTAGAATGTTTTATCTTTTCAATATTTGCAAAAAAATAAGACACACACACACACACACACACACACACACACACACACAACTTCCACTGTTAAAAGTGTAAAAAAAAGCAATCCTGACATTAAAGTTTGGGAGGTCATGAGAAATGTGGAGGACAATGGAAAATTAGAGGAGAATTTTACTTAGCTCTGTTCATTGGGTAGACTGGGTGTAACTCTCTCTACTATACTTTGTTTTCCTAATTTACAATAGTACAGCAGAGACATGTATCTTACTGCTATGATACCGTACAAAGGGAAGAAGAGGTGAGTGAGGGTCAGACCTAATGTTTCTCAGATAGTAGTTTCAAGAGAGTCCTTTCCTTGTTATGTAGTCCTGCCAAAACCCTTGGAGGATGGAGTAAGATTTAAACTTGCAACATAAAATACAGGATGTCTAGTTAAATGTAAATAAATTTCAGATTAAAAAAATGAATAATGTTTTAGAATAATTATGCCCTATGCAATATTTAAGAGTTAATTGTGTTAAAAATCATTTGTTGTTTTGTGTATGTGTGTGACGTTCACATTTAATTGGACATCCTGTACTTGTATTTGCTAAATCTAGGGACCTGAGGAAAATAAATCTCAAATTTAGCAACTAGCACAACCCATTAATTGGTGAGATTCCTCTTGTAATGTGAAGCTGTTTCACAGAGTAATTTATATCCTCCTGTTTGGTTAGTCAAGTTTATAAGTGACTAATCAAACTCCTCTTTCTTAAAAAGAACCCAAGTGTCACGAATCATTTCTACTCTGACCTAGGTTGACTCTACCCTTAATCAAAAGCTCCCTTCAGTGTAACGAACAAGACGACAGCAAACAAGGCGTTAACATGATCTGTGGCTCTTTGGCAGTCGATTTGCTGCCAGCTGATTTCTGAAAACTTCCATAATTTTTGTCATGTTGCTGGAACATGCTTTGTCTGGTTTCTCCATTGCCATAACTTGTAATTTTTAAAATTTGTCCTACTATGTATGTATAATGAAACTCATTAGAAAGGAAAAAATATGATTACTGTACCAACAGGAAATAAATGGAGCATAGCATTATTTCAAAGTGTTGTTTACCAAAGTTGGGGAATGGGAATTTTGGCCCATTAAGACATATGTAAAATGAAAAGCCGTTATACAGACATTAATTGATGTGAGCTTCATAGGAAAACAATTAGCATAATCTCAACTCATGAAATATAGGTTTCCCCTAGCTCAGGGACCCCATCAGTGATTCTCAACCCTTGATGCATATTAGAATTACCTAGGGAGTTTAGAAAGAATTCCAATGGCTGGACCACAGATTCATTAAATTCAGATTCCCTCAGGCACTTCTAGTGTTCAGCCAGAGCTGAGAGCCACAGCCCTGTATAATATATAAATGCATAATTATGTGTTTAATATGAACTTAAGTAAGGTTAGACATCCAAAAATGATTATAGCTACCGATCACACTAGAGTTTCTATTTCTAAAACTCAGAGATACAGAAAAAAAACACTGATGGTTGCTAGATGTGAGCGGGGTTGGGGGATGGTGGAGAAAGTGAAGGAAACAGAAAGTACAAATTGGTAGTCACAAAACAGTCATGGGGACATGAAATACAGTTTAGGGAATATAATCAATAATGTTGTAAAGATTATGTAGGGTGTCAGATGGGCACTGGACTTACGCAGAAATCACTTCATAGACTGTGTAGATGCCTGACCACTGTGCTGTACACGTGAAGCTGATGTAGAATAATATTGAATGTCAACTATAATTAAATATACATACGTGTGTGTACACACACACACACACACACACACACTCATATATATGCACACACATATACCAGGGGTGCCAAAAAATGTATACACATAACTTGTATTCATCTTTTGTTATCGGTATATGTTATTACAATTTTAATAGGTATTTTCTTTCTTAAAATGTGTATACATTTTTTTGGTATCATCTGTATATATACACACAGGATGTAAAGTATAGCGTAGGGAATAGTCGATGGTATTGTAACAACTATATATGAAAAGGTCAGAAAATTAAGTTCGCAAACTTTTCACCATGTGCTTACACAGTGGAAAGTTTGTGAACTTAATTGTCCAACCTTCATATGATGTCAGAGGGGTAGTAGACTGGGGGGTATCACTTTGTGAGGGGTGTAAATGTCTAATCATTATGTTGTTTTGTACATATGAAACTAATATTAAAAATAAATTTAAAAAATAAAATTCTGTTTACTAAGAACATACTGATCAAATGAAGAAAACTAAATTGGAAAATGTTAAATTTTGAAGTGTATTTGGCTTTTTTTTCTTCATAAAGTCATCTATGTCATCTGTCACTTTTATTGTAAGGTTTTTAATTTGAAAACTTGTACATTTTGAGCTATTTTATATCCCATCTGTCATGCCTGCTCCAGGCTTACCATTCTCCAATACCTTTACCAAATTAAACCATACCGATATCATTTATAGGAATTACCAAGTCTTTGAATATTAGCCTAGTATTGTTCTTGTTGTTGTTTTTACAGATAAGGAAAATTGACTTTCTCAAAGGCGGTAGTTCTCAGAGGGTGCTGGCTGGACCAGCCCCGTCACCATCACCTGGGAACAAATTCTTGCCCTCACTGCAGACCTAACATATTGCAACCTCTGGGGCCTGGAAATCTGTGGTTTAATAAGCCCTTTGGGTGTTTGGGATGTACACTGAAGTCGGAGAATGTCTGTCTTTGTGTTTGTACTACCTGCCTCTTCTTTTACTTTGGCAGTTTTTCATTGTGTCTTCCTCATTCATAGGAATGCTCGATTCAGTGGGGGGCCTTGGGGTTGGGAGGAAACCGCCCCTCAGGCTGCTTCATCCCTGAGCTGAACTTAAAGAGGAAGCAGCCTTTGGGAATAATGAGGTCTGCACACAGACTCTGGGACCAGATGACAGAATAAGGAGCTAGAGAGGACAGGGCAGAGCTGGTCTCAGCCCCATCTTTAGAAAATAAGCATAGGCCAAGCTAAGGGAGGATGTGTTCCTGAGGGACTCTTGAGACCCTTAAATTGTCACTTGCTAGAAAGCAGGAGTGATTGTGTCTAGCATTTTTTACAAAAACTAAAACAAAACTACCATCGCTCTGTTCTTCGCACACGCTCTGCTTGGCAGACTCCCATTGCCCTTCTAGACTCCTTCAACAATCGCTCCACTGTCTAGACTTCTCGAAAGACTCCTTCCCCGCATCCACAATCAAACTCAGTAAGATGAGGCATTCCTGCTCAAACTCACACTTAGCCACCTTGTTGTCCTTTTTAAAATTAAAAATATCTGCCTCTACCACTAGATTTCAAATTTCTCAAAATCAAGGACAGCATTGTAGTAGAGATTCAGTCAATGTTGGCCAAATGAATGAATTACAGATAAGTATTCAAAGATACTTTCAGGTGATAATTATAGATATCAACATTATCAACACTCAAGTGCTAGTGTTACCCTTGCTTTTTTTTTTTTTTTTTTTTTTTTTTGGTCTTTACACAGAAAAACATATTAAATGCCAGAAGGGAGTGAATATGATTTTAAATACATTTAGAATTTGTTATTCCTAATTGTTTGCAAGTTTCCTAAATATAGTACTATATCACCTTGGTAATGTTTACATTCAAAATTAGGCTTTAAAAATAATAAAATAGATAATTGTGCAAATGAAAGATGGCCTTTTCTTGAGGAGCAAAGACTTCCAAATGTTAACATTCACTTCAAGAATGTTAATGATTTTTCAAAGAAAATATCTCTCAACCGTATGTTCAATTACATCATGTGAAATTTTCAATTTTCTCCCACAACAAAATGAAGTTTCATAAGTCTAATATGCTTGGTACTGAACTGTCACTGTCTTGAAATATTTATATTCTTTTTTATAGAGAATAACAAGAATGACCACTCTGAAAAAAGACCAATGGAACAGACTCGGGAACCCAGAAATAAACCCACATAAATATGGACAGATAATTTTCCACAAAGAAGCAAAACACATACAATAGAGAAAAGACAGCCTCTTCAATAAATGGTGCTGGGAGAATTGGAAAGCCATGTGCATAGAAATGAAATTAGACTTCTATGTGTCACCATGTACCAACATTAACTCAAAATGGATCAAAGACCTAAACATAAGACCTGACACAATAAACTGCATAGAAGAAAACATAGGTACTAAACTTATGAACCTTGAGATCAAAGAAGATTTTATGAATTTGACTTCAAAGCACTGGAAGTAAAAGCTAAAGTAAATGAATGGGACTATACCAAACTAAAAAGCTTCTGTGCAGCAAAAGAAACCGTTGACAAAATAAAGAGGCAACCAACCAAATGAGAGAAGATTTTTGCAAACAACACCTCCAATAAGGGGATATCCAATAATATCCAAAATATATAAGGAACTCATACAACTCAACAACATAAAAACAAATAATCCAATTAAAAATTGGCAGAGGACCTGAAGAGACATTTCCCCAAAGAGGACATAAGAATGGCCAATAGACATATGAAAAAAATGCTCAACATCACTAATCATCAGAGAAATGCAAATAAAAACCACAATGAGATATCACCTCACTCCAGTCAGAATGGCTATCATCAACAAGACAAGTAGTAACAATTGTTGGAGAGGCTGTGGAGAAAAAGGAACCCTCGTACACTGTTGGTGGGAATGCAGATTGGTGCAGCTGCTATGGAAGGCAGTGTGGAGGTTCCTCAAAAAATTAAGAATCGAATTACCATATGACCCAGCAATTCTTCTCTTGGGTGTCTACCCAAAAAAAATCTGAAAACATTTATCCGTAAAGATATATGTGCTCTGATGTTCATTGAAGCCAAGACATGGAAACAACCAAAGAGTCCTTCGATAGATGATTGGATAAAGAAGATGTGGTATATATACACATGGATACTATTCTGCCATAAGAAAAGAGGAAATAATAGTGCCATTTGCGACAACATGGATGGATTTTGAAATCATCATGCTAAGCAAAATAAGTCAGACAGAAAAAGTCAAGAACCATGATTTCACTGATATGTGGTATAGAAAACTGAAAACAACGAAAGAACAAGAAAAACAAATGAAGAAAACAAAATTCATAGACACAGCCAACAGTTTAGTGGCTACCAGAGGGTAAGAGGGGAGGGGTGGGTGGGAGATGAGGGTAAAAGGAATCAAATATATGGTAATGGAAGGAGAACTAACTCTGGGTGGTGAGCACACAATGTGATTTATAGATGATGTATTACAGAATTGTACACCTGAAACCTATGTAACTTTGCTAACAATTGTCACCCCAATAAACTTTAATTAAAAAAAAACAAAAACACAGTTATTTCAGAGTGGTAGATTTTTAGGGTTTTATTCCCCTTTCTTCTTTGTACTTTTCTGTAATTCCCTTTCTTCTAAAAATCGTATTATTTTTATATTTGTTAAAATGGAAGACTGTCTTTTCCTGTCCTGAAGTACTAGTAAGTTAGGAAACATAAGCTCCCCAGTGGACTCTTATTTCCCCTTAAACACAGAGATTTTTGTCTTTCATTCTTCTATCACCAGCTGCTAGCACAGGTGTGGGCCAAACACAGAAGATAATAAATAATACAGTATACAAATTTAGTTCATCTTCTTTATCTATGCTGAAATTCAAACCCTATGACAAAGGATTGACTACTCTCCTCAATTATTAAGGAAAAATCAGGACTCCAAGAAATTAAGGGACTATGAAAGACCACACAGCTACCGTGTTTCCCCGAAAATAAGACCTAACTGGAAAATAAGTCCTAGCATGATTTTTCAGGGTGACATCCCCTGAACATAAGCCCTAATGTGTCTTTTGGAACAAAATTAATATAAGACCTGGTCTTGTTTTCGGAAGAACACGGAGTTCATATCAGAATAGAAACATCAGCCTGTTTTCTACCTCCAAAGCTCTACTCCGAAGCCTGTGCTACATCCATTTCAGTACAGCTGACTCTCTATTTACTTCTACTTTTTCATATATGCTGAAAAACATTTCTGCCAATCCTATTTTCTCCTAGCTTTGGCTTATATTCGTAAGGACCATACATTTACTTGTCTTCCCTCAGTACTGCATCTCACTCTCTTTCAATATGATAAAAGACATATATACCAGGGTTGCCGAAAAAACAATGTATACACATGACTTGTATTCATCTTGTTATTAGGATATATTGAGTACTACAATTTTAATACAGTTTTTTTTCCTTTCTTAAAATGTATGTACATTTTCCAACTGGAAATCCAACTGAAATAATTAAACCAGAAAATGGCATTATATATAAAGTCCTTGACCCTATGTATAGAGATATAAAAACATTATAAATTAAAGAGCTAAAAATAGGCAAGCGACTTAAAGTCCCAAATCTGGCTTAATGTTCACGCTCACTTCAATACACAGGGTGCCAAAAAAAAAAAAAGTACACACATTCTAAGGAAAAAACTACTAAAATTGTAATACTCAATATATACCAATAACAAAAGATGAACACAAGTCACGTTTGACTTCTGCAATTACAAGAGGTGCTCAAAGTAGTTACAATGCCCAGACACTTCTGATTATGGCAAACTACTGCTTGGGCAACGTTGACCAAAGTGTCCACTTGCATACATTTTTTTGGCACCCCCGGTGTATTTACTTGGAATACCCGAACAAAAGCATCTGTCATGCTTGGAAGAGTATCTACAGGTACAAAACCCTAAAACCACTATGGTAAAGCCAAAGAATCTGACTTTTCCGTCTGAACCAACTTAGAACACTTACTACCTCTTTCTCTATCAGAATTTATGTACCATTCAAAAGTGCCTCTCCCTCTTTGCAGGACAGTGGTTCTGCCTCTGAAATTCATTTTCCTTATTTTTTCTATGCTATACTACAGATGCGTCATTCTGAACAAGACCTCATCTCTAAGCCCACTGCATTAGATGGAAAGTTCCCCACTGTCCATCTATTTTCCAATCCTGTGCAGTGCATTCTTCCTATTTTCTCTGTGCTCCTACCACTCTGGGCCAGATGGGCAGACTCCTATCTGTCTCCAGCTCTCAGAACACCAGGAGAGAGGAAACCTAATAATGTCTGTTCAACCAATTCATCACCCCTCTCCTGAAGGCAGCACAAGCTACAGAGGTAAATGGTACAGGTTTTAAAGAATGAAAGCTGAATGGAAATATTCCTCAAGTACTAACAGAATTTATTTCTGGGCCATGAAATTAAGAGTTAGTATCTGCATGACTCTGTATGCTTTGTATGTTCTGAATCTTTCCTACAACAAATATCATTTACTTCTATCGTTAAAAAAACATTAGTAAACAGAACACCATAAAGATAGTACATTGCACAATTATATTCTAATGTATTCAAATCCTCGATGAAGTGGATTATTTTTAGGAAACTATCAATTACTAAAACTGACTCAAAAAGGGTTAGAAAGCTAAAACTAACAAGGAGGAAATTGTGCGTTGTCAGAGAGTCATCTGCCACACCCACAACCATAACCACCACCAACAAACATCCGGCTCCGGTAATCTTGGAGTTGATTTCTGCCAATATACCAAAAAAAGAGAAAAACTGTCGATGCCATTTTAACAGTTTCACAAAATAAGTCAGCGTAACACTTACCTAAAATCTGAAAAAGTTAGAAAAGAAATTAAAATTACTTACACATTGTTGGCCAAAAATTTACTTAAGAATAAATACTTAGCAAATAGAGACAGCAAGAAAAAAATTTTTTAATCCAGCATAATCTAGTGAGGTTCACTAAAAATGGAAGGGGGATTAAGTATTAGAAAGTCTAATTATAAAAGTCACCAAATTAATAATTCAATAAAGAAAAACTATAGGATAATATTTATGGAGGCCAAAGAGGTACTAGATAACAATTGCCAACATTTAATTTAAAAAATTAGTTGAAAGGGTACATATGACTTCTTGATTTTTTTAAGTATCATGATGGTTAATTTTGAAATACAATTAAATTTGGTGATTATTACAGTGCTTTTAGATAATATTCCAGAAGAAATATCTACTATAATTAAACAATATAAGTATATTAGAATTGTGTGTGTGTGTGTGTGTGTGTGTGTGTGTGTGAAAGGTGGAGTAAAAAATATTATTATTTGTACCAAAATGGTACAAGGAGAAAACACAAAGTAATCATCTAGGAAACTAGAAGAATGAGAGCTTTAAAAATTGCTTAAAGTTAAAATATAAAAGCCACTTATTTCATATAAATGGAGAGTTACAATATAAAACAGACTAAAGTTTATCCACATAGCAACAAAAACAACATAGCTTATATGTGTAGCAAAATATAGCTCATATGTATAACTTATACATATATACACTATATACATATATGTATATATTATATATTACATATAATATATAATATATATTATATATAATACATATATACAATATGTATATACAATGGAGCTTATATGTATAACTTAAATGTGTAGAACCTATGTTTGTACACTTATTAAAAGTGATTAAGGGATATAAGAGGAAATATCATTAAAGAAATAATTTCTTCAATAGAGTTTATAGTGGAAAAAACATGTATTTTTCTTAAATTTAACACAATCCCAATCAAATGCCAATAGAATGTCTCCTAACTTAGCAAAGTTACCTAGAGTTATACATATGAGAGAATATCCAAAAACAAGGAAAGCAATGATAGCGTTTTGGGAAAAGTGATAGAGGTGTCTTTATAACAGATATTAAAACATAATAGAGCTAACATAAGGAAATGAAAGTGACTTCTGCTCCCAGCTAAGGCAGAATAAAAGGTACCGACCAGGCCTCCCACTGTGAACAACTCTAAAACCAGACAAAACATACAAGGACACTTTTCTTAGGTATTCAACTACAGGCAGCATATATATATATGTATATACACATATACATATATGAGGTAAGCCTCTTGTTACCTTGCATTTCTGCTTTAGATACCTTTCTGGACCACGAAACAAGAGGAGCCCAAGCGAAGTGGTCTGAGAGTCTACAATGCTAGAACGTGTTCAAGTTCTGGCCATAATAGAATAGCAAGACCTCCCTGACCACCTCAGACATTCATCGGAGACAACAAAAAGCCATGCAGTAGGAATAGTGAACACATTCTACAGTGGGACCATAATTTAGGATTAAGAGCAAAACCAAAATGGACGGACACACGCAAATCAAAAAACAAAGCCTGACAAGATCAAGAGAATCTGCTAGGAATTTGATTGCCTGCATGAATAAAACTCAACATCCCCCCTACAATGTATGATTATAATTTCCAGCATATAATTAAAAAAAAACGACTAGATATAAAGGGAAAGGAAAATATGACTAAAACTTAGTCAGTAGAGAACTTCTAGTTTACAGTCTAGCATGTAAAGAACTTAGAAGTCTCTGCTCTGTCCTAACAAATAAAAAGCTGAGCAAAATGAAAAATCAACAACTCTGCTTAGATCCATCATAGAAGTAAAGTCACAGGGCGAACCACTGTCCCCAAAATTGGAGAGGCAACCAAGTGGATACAGAGCATCACAACTATGGAGCAGAAACCCACAAACCCACGGGAACCAATCCTGGAATAGGAAAATCTGAACTATAATTGATGAATTGCCAGAGGCTCATTGTAGACACGTCTGAGGGTTAAAACTTCAGGGAGCTTCTTATACTTTTGTGAGTTTTACCTCCTGGAGCCCTCCTAGGTTTGCACAGTAAATATTGTAGAACTATCTTCTTGGGCTTCTGGCAGAGAAAGGGGGAATGATGCCATTTTGGAATATGCCAGAGTATTCTGTAATTCTTAACATGACCTGAACTCAAGAGAAGTTATCTTACCAGAGCCTACCTGCTGGGGTTTTAGCAGAGTCTACCTAACCTGGGGGAAGAAAATATTCAACTACAGCCAGCTCTAGCCTTCAACGTGGGGAAAAGTGAAGTACCCAACTCAAATCCCTCTAGGGTTTCACATGGGGGAAGGGAAATACCAAATTCCAGCCCTCTCCAGTTATTTGGTCCCACTTAAGGTTGGGAAAAAATAGAGAGGCACTTGTGAAGTTCACAGCCTAGGGCTACTGGCTCATTAAAATCCTGAGACATAATCATAGGACAACAGAATGCTTCCCCCACCTCCATACCTTACCACCGCATTACTAAAAGCTTATTTATAAGTGTTCCTTTCAACTTAGCACATGCAGCAGTATCCATAATCATTTTAAATGTCAATGGTATAAATACACCAATTAAAAGATAGAAATTGTCAGAGTACATCAAAAAATAAAGCCCAACTATATGCTGTCTACAAGAAATCTACTTTAAATTTAAAGACACATATAGATTAAAAGTAAAGGGATAGGGAAAAAAATATATATATGTGTGTGTGTGTGTATATATATATTAACACTGGTCAAATCTAAGCAAAAGTAGCTATCGTAATTTTAGAGCAAATTTTAAAGCAAAGAAACTTATCACGGATAAAGAGAGCATTACATAAGGATAACGGGGTCAATTCTCCAAGAAGACGTAATAATACTTATGTATATATGCCTAACAAAAGTGTCAAAATACATGAGGCAAAAACTGATAGAACTACAAAGAGAAATAGATAAATCCACTGTTATAGTTGGAGACTTCAACACTACTCTATCAGAAATGTACAGACACAGCAGGCAGAAAAATCAGTCAGTACATATTTGAACTTAACAGCACAATCATCAACTACATAAAACTTACGTCTATACACCACTTCCTCCAAAAATCATCAGAATACACCTTATTCTCAAGCTCTCATGGAAGATTAACCAAGAATAGGCCACATTCTGAGCCATAAAATACACCTTAACAACTTTAAAGGAATAGAAACTATACTATGTCCGTTACCAGAGCTTATAAAGTTAAACTAGAAGTCAATAATAGAAACACAGATGAAAAATCCTCAAATACCTGGAAATTATACAACACACCTCTAAATAACACATAGGTCAAAGAAGCAATCTCGAGATAAATTTGAAAATATTAAATATAATTTATCAAAATGTGTGGGATTCAGTGAAAGCAGTGCATAGTGGGAGATTGATAGCATTGGATGCATACATTAGAAAAGAAGGAAGCTCCAAAATCAATGATCTCTATATTTCCATCTTAAGAAACTAGCAAAAGAGAAGCAAATTAAGTCCAAAATAAATAGAAGAAATAAAAAATAGAGCAGAAATCTATGAAATTGAAAACAAATAACAACAAACAGGTAAAAAAAAAAAATGAATAAAACCAAAGGCTGGTTCTTTGAAAGAATTAATAAAATTGATAAGCCTCCTACCAGGTTAACTAAGAAAGAGAAATATACAAATTACTAATATCAGAAATGAAAGAGGGGACTTTACTGTAGCTCTCTTTGACAGTAAAATATAGTAAAGATATATTATGAACAATCTATGTCCACACATTTGATAACCTTGATGAAATGGACTAACTCCTTGAAACTTACAATCTGCAAAAACTGACAAAAAAAGAAATAAACAATATGAATAGACCTATAACTATTAAAGAAATTGAATCAATAATTAATAACCTTCCAGAAAACAAAGCACCAACCAGATCGGTTTGCAGGTGAATTTTTACCAAATATTTAAGGAATAAATTACATCAATTCTTTACAATCTATTTCAGAATATTGAAGCAGAGAGAATGCTTCCTAACTCATTCTATAAGGCCAGCATTATGCTAATACCAAATGAGACAAAGACATTGAAAAAAAACTACAGACCAATTTCTCTTGTGAACATAGATATAAAAATCCTCAACAAAAGATTAGCAAATCGAACCCAACAATGTATAAAAAGAATTATACACAATAAGCAAGTGAGAGTTACCTCATGTATATAAACCTGGTTAAAAACTCAAAAATCAATTAATATCATCCTTCACATTAACAGGCTAAAGAGGAAAAATTATGACATATGAGTAATATAAATATATGCAGGAAAAAAATTTGATAAAATCCAACACCTGTTTTTATAAAAACTCTCAGCACACTAGGAATAGAAGGGAACGTCCTCAAGTTGATCAGGAACATCTACAAAAACCCTACACCTGACATCATAGTTAACGGTAAGAAACTAGAAGTTTTCCTGCTCATATCAGAACCAAGCCAAGGATATCCCTCTCATTACTCCATTTCAACACTGTAGTACTAGAAGTCCTAGCTAATGCAATAAGGAAATAAAAGGCATACAGATAAGAAAGGAAGAAATAAAACTGTCTTTATTTGCAGATGACATCATGATATATATAGAAAACCCCAAAGTCAACAACAAAAAAACCCTCTGTGAACTAATAATGAACTAGCAAGGTTTCAGGATATAAAGTTAATACACAAAAGTTACTGACTTTCCTGTATACCAGCAATGAACAAGTGAAATTTAAAATTAAAAACAATACTATTTATATTAGCACCCCCAAAATAAAATACTTATGTATAAATCTAACAAAATATGTACAGGAACTATATGAGGAAAACTACAAAACCTTGGTGAGAGAACTCAAAGAAGAACTAAATAAATGGGAAGATTATTTCATTTCATGGAATATCATAGACTCCATGGATAGGAAGACTCCAAATTGTCAAGATGTCAGTTCTTCATAATTTGATCTATAAATTCAATGCAATCTACATCAAAATCCTATCAAGATATTTTATGGATATTGACAAATTATTTCTAAAGTTTATGTGGAGAGACAAAAGATTCATAATATTCAACAGTTACTATAAAGCTACCATAATCAAGATGATGTGGTACCGGCAGAAGAATGGACAAATAGATCATAGAACACAATAGGGAGTTGAAAAACAGACCCACATTAAGGGTAGTCAACTGTTCTTTGACAAAGGAGCAAAGGAAATGTAGTCTTTACAACAAATGATGCTGGGCCAACTAGACATCCACATGCAAAAATTTTAAAAATTTATATCAATCTAGACACAGACCTTATACATTTCACAAAAATCAACTCAAAATTGATCACAGTCCTAACTATAAAATTTCTAGAAGACAACATAGGACAAAATCAAGATTATCTTAGGTATGGGAGGGACTTTTTATATATAACACCAAAAGCATGATTCATGAAAGAAATAATAAACTATTTCAAATTATAATCTTCTGCTCTGCAAAAGACAAAGTCAAGAGAAAGACAAGAGGAGCCTCTTCTCTTTAGAAGAAAATATTAGAAGTATTAGAAGAAAATCTCTGTAAAGGACACATCTGATAAAAGACTGTTATCCAAAATATACAAAGAATTTTTAAAACCCATTAATAAAAAAAAATTTACAAAATCAACCAAACCCTTAACAAAGAGGATACACTGATGGCAAATAAGCATATGAAGAGATGCTCCACATCACATGTCATCAGGGAAATGGGCATTAAAACAACGAGATACAATCACACACCTATTAGAATGGCCAAAATCCAGAAGATTCCAAATGTTGGCAAGGATATGGAGCAACAGGAACTCTCATTCCTTGTAAGTAGAATGCAAAATGGTCCAGCCACCTTGAAAGGTAGTTTGGTGGTTTCTTAGAAATCTAAACATACTCTGATCCAACAATGTACTCCTTGGTTAAAATGACATGAAAACATATGTCCACGCCAAAGCCTGCCCATGAATGTTTATAGCATCTTTATTTATAATTTCCAAAACTTGGAAGTGACCAAGGAATGGATAAACTGTGGACATCCAAACAATGTAATATTAGGTTGGTGTAAAAGTAATTGTGGTTTTTGCAATTGTTTTTAACTTTTAAACTGCAATTACTTTTGCACCAACCTAATATTATTCAGCTCTAAAAAAGAAATGCACTATCAAGCTATTAAAGACATGGAGGAAGCTTAAATGCATATCACTAAGTGAAATAAGCCAATTTAAAAAGGCTGCATATTGTATAGTACCAACTATATGACATTCTGGAAAAGGCAATTAAGGTACATATTTCTAAATAATCCCTGGGTCAATGAGAGTATATTTTGAAATGAATAATGAAAATCTTATATATCAATTTGTGGGATGGAGCTGAAAATACTACTTTGAATGAAATTTAGTTTTAAAAAGAAAAATTTAAATAATGACCTACCTTAAGAGGATAGTAAAAATGAAACAGCAAATTAAATCTAATGCAAGTGGGAAAACAAAAATAAAGAGAAGAGCAGAAATCAATGAAATAGAAAACAGACATTTGAAAAAAATTTAACAAAGCCAATATTGGCTCGTTGAAATGATTCATAAAATGATAGCCTCTAGAAATACTGATAAAAAGAAAAAAAATCAAGAAAGAAAACAAAATATCAATGTTCAAATTGAAAAAGACATCACTACAGATCTAGTATATATTAAAGGAAAAAGTACATTAATGCTAATTTATGGATTGGACTAATTCCTTTTAAAAACAACTTATCATAACTGACTCAGAAGAAATTGAACAGATATAGTTCTATATCTATTAAGTGAAAATCTTACCACAAAGAAAACTCCCAAAAATGGTTTCACTATTGATTTCTGTCAAACATTTAAGGAAGAAATAGTACCAATATTTCACACTATCTTTCAGAAAATAAAGGAAAGAATATATTTACCAATTTTTATGATGCCAGCATTAGCTTGATATCAAAATCAGACAAAGAAGTTGCAAAGAGATTACCTCATGAACACAGATGTAAAAAAATTTTAACAACAGAAAATTTGATCCGGCAATATGTATAAAGGATAATATATCATGAGGTTTATCCCAGGAATTCAAGTTTGTCTTAACTTTTAAAATATCAATGTGATTCATTACATTAAGAGAACAAAAGAG
The DNA here is from genome assembly GCF_036562045.2 of Rhinolophus sinicus. Classification (NCBI taxonomy): domain Eukaryota; kingdom Metazoa; phylum Chordata; class Mammalia; order Chiroptera; family Rhinolophidae; genus Rhinolophus; species Rhinolophus sinicus. The sequence continues at coordinate 114,883,482 of NC_133753.1, forward strand.
AAGTATTATGTTATTTTCTCAACAGATGCAGAAAGAGCACTTGACAAAATTTAGCATCCATGATAAAAACTCTCAGTAAGCAGTAATTAAAGGGAAAGTCCACAATCTGGTAAAGAGCATCTGCAAAAATCCTACACTAACACCACATTTAATGGTGAAAGACTAAATGCTTCTCTCCTACTGTACCGATGGGGATAAAAACATGAAAAATTGCTGTTATTTTCTAAATCTCAAGGATTTTTAGTACAAGAATTAATTACAGATTTAAAATCATTTTATTTTAAATAATAATAAAGCCATTGAAAATGTTGAAATAAATGAAAATATTAAAAGAAAATATGGGTAAATAAATTACATGTGAAAAAGCCCTTTCAAAGGATTCAATGGAAAGCAGAACCTCCACAAAACAATCAATTTCAATTACCAAAAAATGTCAACGTTTTGGGAAGAAAGAAAGAAAGAGAGAGAGAGAGAGAGAGAGAGAGAGAGAGAGAGAGAGAGAGAGAAAGAAAGAAGAAAGGAAGGAAAGGAAGGAAAGGAAGGAAGGAAGGAAGGAAGGAAGGAAGGAAGGAAGGAAGGAAGGAAGGAAGAAAGGAAGAAAGAAAGGAAGGAAGAAGTAGCATGGAGAAGAGCAGAATGACAGATGAAAATGGAGAAATATCTTTGCAATTGTTAATTTTGTAAATCAGTAAGGAACTCTGCAAACTGAAAAACAAATCAAAGAACAGAATATTCTATCCTGTAAAATGACTAAGAATATGCTATGTTTAAAATGACTAACAAACATTTTTAAAGACACCCAGCATCACAATAATAAAATAAATGAAAATAAAGCTATTTGTCTTGTTTGTTTTACGGATAAGAAAGGGGGTGATATTAAAGATATGAAAAGTTTAGAAAACCCACTGACAAACAAGGTATGTGAAAATGGACAGTCTTAGACTGTTAATAGGAATATAAATTGGTAAAAATTTTTCTAGGAAAGTTTTCTAAAATATATTCAATAATAATAATAAAGTCATGATCATTTACTATGCATCAGACACTGGGCAATTCATTATGTGCTCTGTACCTATCATCTCATTTCTTCCTCACAACAAACTTAGAATGTTGGTTTAATCATCCCTATTTTAAAATGACAAAACTGAAATGAAGAATTAAGGAACATTACTAAATAAACACAGATTAAGTGGAGAAACTAAAATTCAAACCCAGGCAGCCTATGATCTTAGTTACGTAGGTGCAAAAACTATATATACACATTTTAAGAAAGGAAAAAACTGTATTAAAATTATGCTAATGGTAACCACTTTGAGGACCTCTTGTAATTGCAGCAGTCAAATGTGACTTGTATTCATCTTTTGTTACCGGTATATATTGATTATTACAATTTTAATACAGTTTTTTCCTTTCTTAAAATGTGTATACATTTTTTTGGCACCCTCTATATATATATACTTATGCCCTACCTCAACTAAATGCATCTAGTCTTTAAACTAATAATAATGATTTTTTAAAAAAGAACACAATTAATTAAAAGCATAATTAATTAAAAGTATTAATTAATTAAAACATAACCAAAAAAGGAAAGAGATAGCACAAAGATGTTGATTAAAGCATTATTTATGTTAGTGAAAACTGAAAACAACCTTTATGTCCATCAATATGGGATTGGTTAAATAGATTTGGTTGATATATACATTGCAATATTGTACAGCTTTTTGAAATGATGTTACAGACATTTACTGAAAAATATAGCCATAACATATCATTTCTTTAAAAAAGTTACAAAGCAAGTTTATTATGATCTAATTTATATGAAATTTCAGAGCTATAGTATAGGTGTAAATATGTATGGTGAGATGTTAGAAAAAATGTTATTATCATGAATACAGGTGATTAGTTTTCTGTGAAATATTAGGATTGTTTGAAATTTTTACAACATATTTTTAATTAAGGCCTATTAAGAGCATGGATTTTGGATTAAGATTTCAGTTCATATAACAGCTTGTACTGGCAAGTTTTTAATTTCTCACCTTCAGATTCTTCACTTATGAAATAGAGATTGTAACACCTAGCACATAGACCTGTTTTGCAGAACAAATTAGATAATATCTACGATGAGCTAATACAGTGTTCAATAAATGAGCTCAATAAATGTTAAATCAATTTGCCTAGAAAAGCTTTTCACACACTCTAGTCGAATTTCCAAATACAACTTGAACAGCTGTAGTCCATAAACACTTCCAACATCCTGGAATCCTGCACACAAAGGTCAAGTAAAGGAGACCCAGTAGATTTTTTTGCCCAGTAGATTTAAGGTCTCCACGTGCAAATCAAAACACACCAAAAGAAGGGTACAGGATGCCTGCTCTGAAACAGAGTCCTGGGGGCTAATGCCACAGAGGAACACTCGTGACAAATGCATATTTGGCTCACCTGTTTCAGTGTGTTGTCTATTATAGCTGAGCGATCTGTGTTCCTGCATGCTGTAAGTTACCTAAAATACCCACATCACAAGTGTACCAAATAATGAAATTTCCAGAGCATGCAAATTTAGCAATTTTAACAAGCACCAGCACATCCTATTTCTTAGGAACTCGATGCAGTGTTAGAAGACAACATAACCATAAAAGAAAAATTCAGACAGTGCCTGAACGTATTAGGAGCAGTTGCAGAGCTATACTGGTGTCTCTCCTTAGTCAAAAACTCTCATTAAAATAAATGAGACTGCTCATTTGAGAAGGAAAAAAACATATGAAAAAGGTTTGGGGCATTGAGTTGGAAGAGCAGTTCAATTCCTGCTCATCAAAAGGGGCAGGAATCTTTATCCTATCACACCCACAGCTGCAGATCAGATTCAACCCCTCTTTCCTTATTAATGTTCTTATTAAATGTATTCTGTTCATCTGTGTTCAAGCTCATCTTTTCCAGTCTGAAACACAATTTTTCTTTTCATTTATGAAATAATTAAATTTGTTGATCTCTGGCTAGTGCCAAGCTGAGTTGAAAGCAGAAGATAAAGATATTTGCTGTTGTGTTGTGGTCAACTAGTAAATTTAAAATTTTCCTGATAGCCTGGACGTTCTAGCTAACCATCGCTGTTCCTTTATTTCCAGTTCTAAAGCTTCCAGTACTGTTCACGTTATTTGGTGCACCACCAAGCACCACGTAAGATCCACTTGCCATGTAAGAACATGTGGAGAAATTATGTGTTTTTGTCACACCCTATTAAACGGTATTCAAAACACAATGCCCCAGAAACTAAATTGATTGTAGGTTTTATAACCCTTTTCAGGGTAATGGAAACAATTCAGGACCATGAAAAAAGCATAGCTGGTACAGCTGTAGGAATCTTAGACAGCTCAGCAGGTTTCTCCTGGCTTTGGTAGTTATGGTTCAGTTGGATTCCATTCTTCTAGATTTTTGACAGATCATTTCAGATTCATGGCTACAAAGTTTTCCACATTTGTTATAAAACAAGTGTTTCTTTGGACTGATTCTGAATTGTGTTTGAGACTGGGAAATGTCAACAGGTATGAAGACAGCTTAAAGCCACTATAATATTATTACATATATAATATTTATAGACTATAAAAATAGTATATTTTTTATGTACCCATCCCAAGCATTATTGTCATAAATCAAAAAGCAGGAAACACAGAGTTAATGGAGACTCTACTTCTACATTCCCCTAGATGTCATACTGGTATGACCCCCCCCCACCTTACACAGATAGAAGGAACCACTTAAGCTGCCAGCCCATGACTTGATTGCAATGCAACCACTGTTTTGATGTTTTAAAAATAAAAAGGAGCGTGGGCTCTCTCGGGTTGACCAGTAACCCTCAACTTCTGAGCGGCCTGGGGAGGGAGGCCTTGATCCTGTCACCTCTCATAAGTGATCACTCACTCAGCCATTACCTGCACTGCATGCTGCTCCATCAGAAAAACATCTGTGAACATTATTTGACAAATTGATCGCTAAATGAGCCATTAGCTGAAGGGCCATTCGGATTGCCTCTAGGAAGCCAGAGTGGCAGCAGAAGAAAAATGCTTACACATGCAAAGCAGTGACTAGAGAAGGAGAAAGAACTCTTGAATCAGGGCTCATGGGAGGGAGAGGGGGCCAGTGTGGGAAAGCGGGAGAGGTGGCAATAAACCATGTCCCACACCAAAACCCACCTTCTCGAAAGGAAGCTGTTTATTAGAAGGGTAGTAAATCTGCTTAATTCTCTCAGTGCCTCAAGGGAGAAATCTAAGCCTTTGTGAACTGAAGGAGATAAAAAGTAGTCAGCACTGTGCTTGTCAAGAACAGAAAGCTAGGAAAACTTTAGTCGTTTCACCATCCTGGCTTGCCAAGAGCTGACAGGTGTGTGGTTTACTATTGTTCTGACGGACAGCCAGATACTGCAGTTTAGTATGCATCCCCTCCTCCAGTGTGTGGGAGAAAACAGCTGTTTCCCTGGCTAGGGATGCAGGGAGTGGCGGGGAGTGGGGTGGAGGGGGGGGGGGCGAGGAGGGAGAGAGGGAGTGAGGAGGAGAAGGGGAGAGGGAGAGAGAGAGAGAGATGGGGGGTGGGAGTAGGGAGACAGATTTTTCTCCATTAGCATCAGTTGCAAGGCTTTGTTTGATTCATCACTGAGAACACATGGTCCTGCTGCAAAATGCATGACACATGGGTATAGTTTCCTCCCAGGGGCTCCAAAAATAGCCTATAAACAATATACTGTAACTTAAAGGTAAATAAATGCAGAAAATGCCTAGGCTAAACCATGTCAGATCAATAAGAAGTAATCACCTACAACAGTCCTTAAGGAAATGCTTTTGATACATCCTACAGGTTTCACGTTGCTGACAGATGTTTGCGATTTAAAAAATAATAATAATAATCACCTTTGAAAAAAGAAAGGTTATTTTGATCCAAAATGATGTGTTTCCCTGTCTTGCATGGAATGGAAACTATTTCAGTGCCAAATTCCCTTGAGATGAGAAGGAAAGGCCCACGGGGCTTAAAGAGTGCCAGATGCAGTAGCCGTAGGCTTTTAGACTGTAGTACTGTTTCCTTTTGGGTCGAGGTATTAAAGGCTCATGGTAACAGGCTGATGCAGTGTCACCAGGTATACTCCCATGACAATTGATAAGAACCAGATATCTGTGCTGAATCCAAGGCTCTCTGGATTGAAAATGTGGTGAATACCAATAAAATGTATGCTGCTTATATTTACAAGGGAGAAAATGCATCCATTACAATAATACGTGAAACCTGAGAAACGCTGGCTGTCTCCCAAAAGCCCAGATATTTTTCCAATAAAATAAGCAGTGAACTTCAAACAACTTTAAACTCATGACATAATGGTACAATCACATACATAACCCCTTAGGCTTACACTGTAACACACTAACCCAATCCTGTAATAATAACATAAGCCAGAGGGATTGAATTACCCACCAAAACAAGCCAATTTCAAGTTAAGAGCAGAGTGTCTTCCATCTGGGAGCCTATTTTTGGGGCAACAAAGTTTAATCCATTTACTTCCTTTACCAAACCGAGACATTATAATTCACATGCTTGATAAATATATTCTTATGATTTCACATACTTTTTGCTCCATGTTCCGTGACAGAGCTGAGGATGGTCCTTCCGCCGTTCACACAGACAAGTCTCAACCGGCTCTTTATAGCTTGCTTGTCAAGCCAATAAAGCACCAGGTGCGATGACAGAAAGGTGAAGGCATGAGGGATGAGGAGCGGCAATGAGCAAATCCTGTTTCTGTTGTTGCAATAAGTTTCTAGGCCCAAGATGGAGCCGCTCCTGCCCGAGGCGCCACATCAGCAAACCGCAGCTCAGGTAACTTTCAGGTCCCTGTAAACGCTCCACTTGACCAGAAATGCAGTCTGTCCAAACGCCACCCGGTCCCCAAACGCCAAGCCAAACAAGGTTGACCATGTGACTAATCAGATACTTCTATTTGTCTTTTTTTTGTTCTTCATTCGTTATCCTACAATAAATCCCGCTCCATTTTGCAGTTCCCTGAAAGACTGTTCACTTCATAAAGTGTTAACGTTTGTTTGTGTCACCTAAATTGTCTTCCTGAATCATTTTTTTTAACATTGCAAAATGCTTATTTATTCTAGGTCTCCCTTAAATCCTGGGGGGGGGGGGGATTCTTTGTTTTCTGACAGAAAAGGAAAAGAGAATCTTTCCACATAATGTCACCTCAGATGGAATTATTAGGGGTTTGGTTAATAGACTATAAATAATGAAAAAGAATAAACTGGGATACGTGCTAAATAAGCCATTGAATTGCATTTAATAACCTTTCAAATGAAAGCATTTACATGCTTTAAAACATTATCAGACACTCCTGCTTTTGACCAAGATGGAGTAATAGAGGCCAGATTTACCTCCTGTTAAAATTAAATACAAAATGGAGACTGGACTTGAGAATTTCCTGAGCAGACAGAACCACTTAAGCCATGTAATCAAAACTAAATCTTATTTCACGAGCATAAGCGGAACTTAGGTTATTTCTTGTAAATGCCTCTAACAATCATAAAAGAAACTTAAATCATCTTCCTAAAAACGACATGAGATCATCACTTTTAACCAATCCCCTGCCATCTGGAAACCCCTATTGTAATAACCAATCATTATAAGAGGTAAACAATGTCCTCATTTTTACTTTATAACCCATCCTGTAATTTCATGCCCTTGACCTTCAGTTCATATCACTCTTTGAATTTGAAGGCTCCCAGTTGGCAAACTGTTTTTATATGCACAATAAACTCTTACAAAATACTATTTATTGATTTAGTGGTTTTAATTTAGCTATTTCTAGATTTTTGACAGTTTCTAGTGTGGGGACAGAGCCCCAAAGAACAGTTTCCAGGCTCTCGGCCCCACCTGGAAAGGTGTTGGCTCAGGTAGTAGATGGCCGTTGGCTGTGGCTAGTTGACCGTCAGCTGTAGCCGGTTAGCCACTTGGCCACTGATATAACTGCCGTGGCTGTAGTGTAGAGTCGAGCCGGTCGGTTGGCAGAAAAGCGGACAGCAGGTCACACGTCGTGTGAATCCAGCCTCCAGTGAGACTATAATGGTATGATTCCCCTACCTATGGCTCTGTGGGTGTTCCTTTTTGGCCTAGCCACATCCTGCGTTCTTATGTGGGGAGCGGGAGCTGAGACCCAGCAGGCCGCCCCACATGACACTGGCATCAGAAGTGGGGTCCAAAGAAGACTCTCAAAAGTTCTGAGGCTGGTGCCCAACCAGGTGCCAGTTGACACAGAACTCACTGGTTTCTCACCAACTTCAGAGTTTGACTCTCTTTTGGATCCGAGCTCTGCTCTCTTTGCATTTTGAGCTCTCTGTCTTTAATGTGCATAACTGTATTTTGTTTGTTCACATTTCTTGGTCATTCACCCCATTCTTTTCAAAAGGGAAGAAAACGCACGATTCTCTGTGTTTTCAAATAGCTATTAAGAAACACAGCCCCTCTTATGGCAGAGTAGTATTCCATTGTGTATGTATGCCACATCTTCTTTATCCTATCGGAGGACACTTTGGTTGTTTCCATGTCTTGGCCACCATAAAGAAATCTGCAGTAAACAACGGAGCACATATATCTTTATGGATAAATGTTTTCAGATTTTTGGGATATATCCCCAGAAGAGGGATTGTGGGTCATATGGTAATTCTATTCTTAATTTTTTGAGGAACCTCCACACTGCCTTCCATAGAGGCTACACCAATTTGCATTCGCATCAACAGTGTATGACATCTGTCAATTAAGTTCGCAAACTTGCCACCATGAACTTACACTGGCAGCTCTGTACAAACAACTCGGTAAGGTTTCATAACCTTAGTATATCCTTAGACACAGTGTGTCACAGCTGTGATTGTGTTGATGTGTGGCAGTGTCTTGCTGAGTGATGTTCATTATTGTTGCGTGTTTTTGTGTGCTGTCACGAGAATGTCTGAGCTCGAATTAGAGCAATGAACAAACATTAAATTTCTTGTTAAATTTGGCAAGAGTGGAAGTGAAATCAGGGACATGTTAGTCTAAGTTTATGGGGTTAATACCATAAAGAAAACAGCAGTGTACAAATGGATTAAACGTTTTTCTGAATGGAGAGAATGTGTCACTGACGAAGAGAGGTCAGAGTGGCCAGTAACGAGCAGAACTGACAAATTCATCAAAATCATCGGTTAACTATGAGAAGCATAGCAGACCAAGAAAACATCGGTAGAGAAACAGTTAGGAAAATCTTAACCGAATATCTTGGCATGAGAAAGGTGTGTGCAAAAATGGTCCCCAAGGAGCTTACCAATGAACAAAAGCAAAGGAGAGTCAAAGTTTGCCAAGACCTTTTGGAGAGGCAAGATGATGTTTTGGGCCGTGTTATCACTGGTGATGAAATATGGGTGTACCAATACGAAACAAATTGGTATCAATTTATACCAATATGAAACAAAGTGTCAGTGTACAATGGAAGTCTATCAGCAAAAAAGTTTCATCCGTCCAAATCAAGAATCAAAACAATGTTGCTAACCTTTTTTGATATCACAGAGAATATTCATTATGAATTCGTACCAACTGGACAAACAGTTAACCAAGTTTACTATTTGGAAGTGCTGAAGAGGCTGTGTGAAAAAGTTAGATGACCTGAACTTTTCGCCAACAATTCATGGCTCTTGCATCACAACAATGCATCAGCTCAAATGGCACTGTCAGTGAGGGAGTTTTCAGCCAGTAAATAAATAATTGTATTGAAACACCCTCCCTATGCACCTGATCTGGCCCCCAATGACTTCTTTCTTTACCCAAAGATAAAGGAAATATTGAAAAGAAGACATTTTGATGACATTCAGAACACGAAGGGTAATATGACGACAGCTCTGATGGCCATTCCAGGAAAAGAGTTCCAAAATTGCTTTGAAGGGTGGACTAGGTGCTGGCATCAGTGCATAGCTTCCCAAGGGGAGTACTTCAACAGTAACCATAGTGATGTTCAGCAATGAGGTATGTAGCACTTTTTCTAGGATGACTTCACAAACATAAGACCTTGTATGCCATAAGAAAAGATGAAATAGTGCCATTTGTGACAACATGGATGGATCTTGACATTATTATGCTAAGCAAAATAAGTCAGACAGAAAGTCGAGAATCAAATGACTTCAAATATGGGATATAAAACTGAAAGCAACAAAGGAACAAGACAAGCAAAGAAAAAAAATACTCATAGACATAGACAATAGTTTAGTTGTTACCAGAGGGTAAGAGGGGAGGGGGGTGGTAGATGAAGGTAAGTGGGGTCAAATATATGGTAATGGAAGGAGAACTGACTCTGGGTGGTGAACACACAATGTGATATACAGATGATGTATTACAGAATTGTACACTTGAAACCTATGCAATTTTACAAGCCTTGCCACTGCAATAAATTTTAATTAAAAAAAAGAAAGAAAGAAAGAAACTGGGCCCCTCATGATAAAATGTCTCAGGGAATTGAGAAGCAAAGATGGGTTCCACCTGATCTAAAACTTTTTCTCCACCTTTCTGAAAAACTCCTGCTTCCTATATGTATACCCATTATGGACCAGGATCTGTGCCTTTTTGGAAAAATGGATACTTTTGGATAATTTGGAATAGTGACCACTTTGAGGAAACTTTAACTTGGATAAATCTACCTTGAGGGCACCCTTGAAGAGATAAGATCTCAAACCTCTCAGAGACAATGGAACACATTCTTTGACTGGTATGCAGGGGTTTCTAAAAGACAAAATGACCCAAAAAATAGTTTCTCCAAAAGAATACTTACAGTATGCAGGTAACCTTAACTTAGTCCATTTGCCAAAAACACAATTTTGATGCAGATATTCTTTTGAGTTTTGTATTGTTTTATCTGTGACATGGCTAAATTTTTAAAATGAAAGCTGTAAGATCTCTGTGTCTGTCTGTATGTTTCTGTGTATCTGTGAGTATTCCCGAAACTCTCAGAAATATAGAAAGTAACCCGAATATTTTTCAAGTTCACATGATCTGGGATAATATTTGATAAATAAAAGCTAGTTTAAGTTTGTTGTTTTAATGAAAGCAGGCATAGCTTAAAAATTAAACATAATGAAACATACAACTTTTCCTACTTGGGTTTACTAATCAAATAAGCTCATGCTATTTCCATATTATAAAATTTGTCAACAAGAAAACTAACAAAATGATGGTTAACTGTTTGATGTCTCATCTAAGCATAATTGTTAAAAAGAAGTAATTTAAGTAGATGTAAATTAGATAAGTTTATACTAAGTTAAACAAAATAACGAATATTAATTGAATATCCAGACCATTTCTAAATAAGAAAATACACTGAGACAACTGCTAAACAAGTTTATTTCCTTTGGCTTTTTAATTTTTACAAAGAGACAAAAGATATTGGGATATATTAATAAATATCTTTTGCCACATTAAAAAATTGTACTATGAAAAATTCTTTAAAAATTATACATTTTTCCCCCACCCCCCTTACCCTCTGGCATTTTATAATTACATATTTATAAATTTGTTAACCTACTATGGGATGCTAACATATGATAGACAGTTTACAATTGCCTGCTTCCTAGTTTTCACTGGAAAGTAAAGGTTACTAATAGCTATAATTAATAACCAATATGTAAAAATAAAATTATTAGAAACAATGAGTGAAGGGAAACAGTTTTGTGTGCAAAATATGGGAAGAAAATTGGATATATGTTTTTTATAAGAAGAGTATGTAAGAAATGTAGGATGTGTTTTTGTTAAGGAAAAAGAGAGTAATGTTTTCCAAAAAAGAAAAAGGATTGGCTGTTCTAGAATAAGAAAGGAAAAGAATAAGACAAAACTTGGATATAGAAAGTTGAAGGTTTATGGAAAAGAAATTTTATGTTATGAGGTCAAAACTGTCTACACAGGATTATTTCCATCAACCCACAAACATGCTCTGTGTCTCCCTCCTTCAAATATCCTCCCTTGATTCCAACTGGGCCTCTGGCAACTGCCCCTTTTCTCTATTTCCCTTTATAGCCAATTTTTAAAGCTTTTCTAAGCTTATTGTCTCTACCTTCTCACCTCCTATTTAACTCATCTATGACCCCAATGACTCCACCCCTATCCTGACACTAGAATGCTCTAGTTGCCAACCTCAGTGAATACTCTTTGCACCGTCATACTCAACCTTCCCTGCTACATTTTCCCTTAGGGCATCTCATTCAGTCCAGTATCTTACGTATCACCTCTATGCTCATAAGGACCAAATTTTATCTTCAGCCCAAACCTCTCTTCCCAAAAGTTGCTTATGTGAAACAGCAAATTTTACATCTCTACTTGATATCCAGCAGGTGTCTTAATTTTAACATGTTAAAAAAAAAAGACAGAAAATTCTTGATTTCCCCACCCCCAATTCTATTTTCCCTCAATGATCTCCAGTTCAGCAAATGGTACCACATTCCCAAAGCTGCTTATACACCCTTTTGATAAACCCCAGGCTCATCACTTCTTTAACTGCCGTCATTTCTATTTCTGGAATCTTTGTAGAATCCATTTGTTTCTTTCCTTCTCGGCTGCCCCCGTCCTGGTCTGAGCCATCCTTATTCCTGCTCAGACCATTACAATGGCTCTCTAACTTGTCTTCTGGCTTTCACTATTACCCCTACAATCTGTCTACAGTCCACATTGCAGACAGAAAGATCTTTTTAAAATAGAAATCACATTACACCAATGCTTCCCATTAACAGAATACCTTACACTCTGAAATCCTTAACATGGCCTACGGGGCCCTCATGATCTAGTTCCTGATTTCCTTTCCCATTTCAGCTTGGACCACTTGCCACATTTCACCACGATGCCCTTCTTTCTACTCACTGATCACAACAATCTCTCTCCCCTGCTTGGCATCTGCCATTCCTTCTGCATGGCGTGCTCTCCTTGGTCTTCCCTTAACTGGCTTCATGTTATATTTCATATCTCAGATCA